>NW_027772736.1:0-293 GCF_054177405.1 Leptonychotes weddellii | reverse complement strand
TGAGGCAGAAGCTCTGCTGGGCATCTGAGTCCCTCTGCCGTAGTCCCTCCATGTCCAGCCCCCGCCCCCCGCCGCCGCCCCGAGTCATGGGGAAGATGGGTTTAGACAAGCCAGTAAGTGCCCATCATGGCCCTCGGTCATGGACGGGGCTCAACATTAGTTCTCTTGCAATGACTCGGGAAAGGAACCGAAGTGTTCATGCACGGAGGGAGAAAGAGGAAGTCTGGCGCATATGCCTGGCCCATGTGCGTTGCTTCCTCCTGGTGTTTGAGGGGCTGCCGTGTCTCGGGGTG
>NW_027772735.1:0-293 GCF_054177405.1 Leptonychotes weddellii | reverse complement strand
ATTTATGTTCCCAAATTAAATATTCAGTACCAGAATAATATCATCATTTACTATACACAGTAATTTTTTTGGTTAAGATTTTATTTATTCATTTGAGATAGACACAGAGAGTACAAGCAGGAGGAGGGGCAGAAGGAGAGGGTGAGGGACAAGCACACTCTCCCAGTGAGCACAGAGCCCGATGCTGGGCTCGATCCCAGGACCCTGAGATCATGACCTGAGCTGAAGTCAGACACGTAACTGACTGAGCCACCCAGGCGCCCCCATGGTAACTTCTGAAAGATGTCCTTTAG
>NW_027772734.1:0-293 GCF_054177405.1 Leptonychotes weddellii | reverse complement strand
TTAAAACATACTCCCTCCAATTAAAAATTTTTTCCCAAATATTAGGACCTAGGATAGAAATGAATTGGTCAAGATATTTGCGGAACTGAGTGAATACACATATTTCCTATAAGTGGAACTGACCCCCCCTGAGGTAAGATGGTGCTTTCCTAGAGAACTCCCCTGATAACACACATAACAACCACCCCTCTATAATCACCACACCACATGGCCCCTGAGGAATTTTATGGTAAGCTGAGGAATATCTGTCATTTTGATGTGCACATTGACTTTTAATGCTGTAACAACACTCA
>NW_027772733.1:0-293 GCF_054177405.1 Leptonychotes weddellii | reverse complement strand
TCGGATTCACTTCTCCGCACGTCCTACCTTCCAGAAAGTGGTCGCTTTTCTGTTCAGAGAGTTGTTGCTATTCCTTTCTTCGATCTCCTGTTGAGTTTGTAGGTGTTCAGAATGGTTTGATCCCTATCCAGCTGAATTCCTGAGAGGAGACGAAATCCAGGTCTCCTACTCCTCCGCCATCTTGCTCCGCCCCCCCCCCAATAGGTTATAATATTCTATAGCTACAATGGATATCAGATATTATGAAAATAGGATAGCTAGCAAGATTGAGTGCTTTCCCATGTATCAGGAAC
>NW_027772732.1:0-293 GCF_054177405.1 Leptonychotes weddellii | reverse complement strand
ATGGAAATCACGCAACATCTAAGTCTAACTCACACAAGGAAGCTTTCACAAAGATTCTCCTTCAACTCCCCAACACAATGCCCTGTGTTGTAAGATCTAGAGTAAGATGGGGTGACAGAGGGGGTGAGGAACTAGAAAGGGAATCTTTGTCCAGTGGGACAGTTTATGGCTCCCAGCACAGTTCTTGGTTCCCAGAGGCCTCTGCTTGGGAGTATCTGACATTAGTGAGCCTCAGCATCTATCCATAAACCAGAAGAATAGAGGCCTTTCTAGGACACTTTGTGACACTTCAG
>NW_027772731.1:0-293 GCF_054177405.1 Leptonychotes weddellii | reverse complement strand
TAACAGGAAAAAGATGTGAATGCCATGGGAACGGCAATGACCCTATGGTAACACACTAAGTGAAAAAAAAAAAAGAATGCAGAATATATGTTTTTATAGCTATGAGTTGAGCCATCATAAGTGTTTCAGAGTAGAAAGCCTTATTTTTGTAATTTTTGCTGTTGATAGCACTTTCCATTCCACAGAATGTCCTTTGAAGCTGGTCTTCTCCACAAAGCCTGCAAAGGTGGGCTCATCCCTGCCTTGGGGTTTCCAACCAGAGGAGGTGAGCCCAGGAGAGGAGAGGAGAGGAG
>NW_027772730.1:0-293 GCF_054177405.1 Leptonychotes weddellii | reverse complement strand
AGGTTTCAAAAGAACTTTCATGTGCTAAAGAGGACCTATAAGATGGAGGCCTTGCCGTTGTCAAGTTAAGGTTGTTTTTCCTTCTAGTAAGGCATTAACAGTAAGATAGTTGGGAGCTTCCTGGAGGAACATTACACTTTGCCCACTTCAAGTATCTGTCAATGGCCTGCAGACTGTAAGTATATTTAATTGTATCTACATTCCCTTCTAGAAGCTAGGCCATTGATAGAAATGCTTTGTTCTTGTAAATTGCTAAGACTTTTGTAGACTGAGGGAGACTCATATCTTGCAGG
>NW_027772729.1:0-293 GCF_054177405.1 Leptonychotes weddellii | reverse complement strand
AACAGCAGTTCCACGGTGTTCCAGCTCACCTGCCCGGAGGTTGCTTCCAGCTGCCCGGTGGAGGGGACACTGGAGGCCAGTGGGCTCTCCGAGGTCGCTACCGGTCTTGGCACGGAAGGGCTCGCAGGCCCATCAGAGCGCTCAAATCAGGTGGGTTATTAAATCCATTGAACACTCCCAGCAGAAGCAAGGTGGAGGAACGGTGTCAGTGGGGAGGAGCGCTGCCCCTCCCGGTCCCGGGCACACCCGCCCCGTGTCCCTCCCAGTCCGGGGCACACCAGCCCTGTGCCCCT
>NW_027772728.1:0-3764 GCF_054177405.1 Leptonychotes weddellii | reverse complement strand
TCCTTCCTTACCCCCCTTCACTGTGTTCACAATACCCCCTCCCCATCTTTCAATTATTAAAACATTTACCTACAAGATGAGAAAAAAGGAAAAAACCTGAATTTAAATCTCATTTCTGTCACTTATCATATCCAAATAAGTCACTTTTAATCTCTTTTGAGTTTCAAATTCTCCATTTAAACAATCACTTGGTGAGGATGTTGAACATAGATTGCAGTACCAGAGGGTATTTTGATTAATTCATCTCTAAGATTCCTTAAGATCCTGAAATACTATGTGCTTTTGATTTTGCCTATAGAAAAACAGAGACTATTTAGCTGGCAGAAATGGAAACAATAAATGGACTAAAAGAAACACCAAGAAAAGCAGAGAACAAAGTAAAAAAAAAAAAATCAAGAAAAGATTATAGAAAAGTCATGGAGAAAAAGAAAAAGGTCTACAAAAAAAAGAAGAAGCTTCAAAGAACTAGTCAAGGGTACTAGCCTAGGGAAAACTAGACTGGGAAGTCAGTAAGGAGAGAATCATTTAGAAATATCCTCTAAATAGATGATAAATTTAATTAATGCAACATGGTCTACACCTAGATTACATATCCTTCACTTCTGGAAAAATCATTCATCTCAAGGAGAGCAGACATCACTATATCTAAGAATTTGCCTGATTAGGTCTTGCTTATGTAAAAGCTATGTACTGTGGCCATAGGTAACTGAGATCCACCCTAAAATCTTTCACAGTAAAAACAACAGACTAGTTACCACTGCAGTAATTACCTCTAGTTATCACTAGTTGTCAAATATATTAGGACAAATGCTTGAACTAACCTGGTTTCTTAAGAAAATTCTAAATCAGGGTTAACACATAACTAAATTTGACTGAGTTGATCTGACTAGGATCTGTATCTTAATCCCAGTGCTGCTGAGGGACAAAAGAATGGAGATGGGAGTCACACAGGCTGACAGTCAAATCATGGGTCTGCTACTCATTAATTATGTAATCACAGGTCAATTAATCAACCTCCCTGCACCACAGCTGACTAATAAAAAATAGGCTATAATAGCAGAGCTACTTTGTGAAGCTATTGTAATGACTATATAAGTAATAAATGTCAAGCACATAATATAGTGTCTAGCCCATAAAAGAACTCAACAAATGCTTTTCTCTGCATTCCCTTAGTAAACACATAATTTGAAAGACTCCATAAAAATCCTACCTGCTTAAAGACTCTTCTTCAGAACTCCTATCTGCCACTAAAGAAAAAAGCAAAATACATTTTAAATCAACAATAGAAAAATACAGAATATTAAAAGTATAAGACTGATGATTTGTTAAAAAGTATTCCTTCAAGACCACACCTGGAAAGCACACTGTAATGAATATTAATTATATTATTGGTAGGCAGTTAATGCATTAAGAAATCTTACTTTCTCCTCTACATTTACCAAATGCAAGAAAAGAATGGTATTTATCAGAATTTGATACCTCCAAGTGAATGTTTATAATGACCATAATTGTAACCAAACCCTATGAGACTGACAGAAAACAGTATCATTAGCAGAATCATTATCATAGACAGACAATGTCAAACCTAAATAACATGATTCTTCTGGACTTCCACTACTAGGAGCAGTTAAAAGAGACTGTATTTATTTTGCTGTAACAACAGAACTTCTCCAGCTCTTCAGCAGAGACTGTTAAGTTTAGGATGAAACATCTCATCACAAAGTTTGGCCTATAGCCACTGTACTTTGCAGCATGGCAAAACATAGCAAACAGACTCCCTCTGGCCTTATTTCCAATTGCAGGTAAGTATGAAAGATTTTAGTGATTCTGGTTTTATAAAGTATAACCTCTTGAGACTATCTACTTTCATTGCTAGAGAGTCTATCTGGACCCACCTCTTAGACCAGGATGGTACCAATGGTTAGTGCTAGGTAGTAGTACGTGATGTCATTGTTCTCAACCCTCACCATTATGTGAAAAAAGTCTATAGAAATCACACTTTTTCAGTCTGTAAGGCATATGTCATCAGATCCTACACTGATGAACACAAAACAAAACAAAACAAAACAAAGGACAAGGAATATCTTAAATCACTACATTCAATTACCTTGGAATTTTAAGTTTTTAAACATTCAAGAAGAGGGGCGCCTGGGTGGCTCAGTCGGTTAAGCGGTTAAGCATCTGCCTTCAGGAGGGGGGAAAGGTGGCGGAGGAGTAGGGGACCCTATTTCAACTGGTCCCCGGAATTGAGCTGGATATCTACCAGACCACTCTGAGCACCCACGAAACCAGCCTGAGGTGTAAGAAGATCTGGATCTCTACAAATAGAATATCACAGGCAGTGGTTTTGACCTAAGAGGCGGAGAGCCCTGATTCTGCGGGCAGATATCGGAGGATAAATGGCAGCCGAAGGGTGCCTGGACGTGGGGATCTTACACCGCCGGTGAGTGAGAGCCTCTCACGCCACGGACGGGGCACAGACTCGCAGACCGGTAGCATCGGGAAAGGACTTTAGGGCAGCCCCTGGGGTGGAAAACCAGAGCAGCGACATCGCACGCACGCGAACTGCAGCCCTGCGGACAGAAACCCGGAGGCTATGGAGCCGCGTGCACGCGAACTGCAGCCTCCAGACGGAAACCCGGTGCGCTGGGGTCGCGCCGGTGAACTGCAACCCCAGGGGTGGAAACCCCGAGCGGCGGAGTCGCGTGCACGCGAACTGCAGTCCCCGGAACGGAAACCCGGAGCAGGGGAGTTGTGCGCACATGAACTGGGAGCGGCTGGCGGGTTTAGAAGCACAAAGGGGAGAGACGTGCCCCGACCTGGAGACAGGACTGGGAGCACTGCGGAGGGGCGCACAACCCAGGACACTGCAGTTTATAGCAGCACGGACAGAAACAGAGACAGTGTGGCCTGGAGAGATCACTGAAGAACAGACTGTGGTTGCTCTGCTCTGAGGCAGAGGGTTGGAAACGGTCTCTTCTGCACTGATTCGTGGAAGAGATGCGGAAAGGGGCCAGGGAAAGGCGCCAGAGAACAAAAGCCCCAAAGACTGATTTCCACTGAGCCCATCCCCCGCCACAGGGGCACACGGCAACTCCGCCCAAACAGGGTTGCCTAGTAACAGCACGGCAGGCCCCTCCCACAGAAGACAGGCTGGGAAAACAAAAGGCCAGCAACCCTAAGGTCCCAAGAAAACAGGTGCATCTTGCTTGGGGTCTGGTCAATAATTTAGACTCTATACATTCCCTCAAACACCCATCAACAGAATGACTAGGAGGCAGAGCCCCCAAAACAGAAAAGACTCAGAGATTATGACTTATGCTGCAGATTTACAAATGGATGCAGATATAACCAAGATGTCAGAGATGGAATTCAAGCTAGCAATTGTGAAGACAATGGCTAGAATGGAGAAATCAATTAATGGCAACATAGAGTCTCTAAGGGCAGAAATGAAAGGTGAATTGGCAGAACTTAAAAATGATATCAATGAGATCCAATCCAATCTAGATAATCTAACAGCTAGGGTAACTGAGGCAGAAGAACAAATAAGCGACCTGGAACACAGTATAATAGATAAAAAGGGAAAAGAGGAGGCCAGGGAAAAACAACTCAGAATTCCAATGTCAGAATAACTGGAATCCCGGAGGGAGTGGAGAGAGAGAGAGGACTAGAAGATGTATTTGAGCAAATCATAGCTGAGAACATCCCTAATCTGGGGAATGAAACAAACATTCGAGTCCTAGAGGCAGAGAGGACCCCTCCCA
>NW_027772727.1:0-293 GCF_054177405.1 Leptonychotes weddellii | reverse complement strand
TTGCCTAACTTCTGTAAGTAGAAGATCCTATTAAGCTTAGGTTTGGTAAGAAAGCATGACACAGGGGGTGAGGGTGAAATTTTAATTTTAGAATTGGTATAAGGTTAAATCTCTGTAACTCAGAAGTAATAGACATGGAAATCTATGCTTAACTAATTCAGTAATGACTCAGCTGAGCATTTAAGAATAGAATTCTTATGGGCGCCTGGGTGGCTCAGTTGGTTAAGCGACTGCCTTCGGCTCAGGTCATGATCCCAGGGTCCTGGGATCGAGTCCCACATCGGGCTCCCTGC
>NW_027772726.1:0-293 GCF_054177405.1 Leptonychotes weddellii | reverse complement strand
TTAACCATAACTGTAAAAAGTTGAGCTTTCAGCATGAACTTCCCTGTGTGTTTTATATCTCTGGGAAGGAAATAATACAATATACGTTAAAGGATAAAAATGCATCCAACTCCTAAGTAAAAATACAATGTGGAGTGATTGTTTCCTATTTAAACCATATTTGCATTGATTGGTGTAAGTGGTAACAGTGATATTTTGATATTTCTAGAATTCTTGATTTCATTGTTCTCTGATGTTTCGCTTTTCCTCCTCTGCCCTTCTGGCATTTTTTGACCTACCATATAAAATCATAT
>NW_027772725.1:0-293 GCF_054177405.1 Leptonychotes weddellii | reverse complement strand
GTTTTACTATTAGATGTCAGGGTGTTGACCTATTTTTATTGATTTTGAGAGGGGTTCTTAAACTCAGAGAATTTCTTTACTGCTTCTGGGACCTTACTGCTGCTCTTCCTTATCTGCTGATAGATCCTAGGATGGCAGAGGTTTTGTGCATTTTATATCATTTGAATCAAGTCTCAGTAGTGAAAATGAAGGTGGTTACTGTGTTCATCTGCACTTTGCCCTTCTTTCCATTTTAAGGACTGTACATCTTGACCACAGGGATGGATATAAGAGCCAGGCTGGGTCAATGTGAT
>NW_027772724.1:0-293 GCF_054177405.1 Leptonychotes weddellii | reverse complement strand
ATAAAGGGCTAGTATCCAAAACCTATAAAGAACTCATCAAACTCAACACCCAAAGAACACATGAGCCAATCAAGAAATGGGCAGAAGACACGAACAGATATTTTTCCAAAGAAGACATCCAAATAACCAACAGACACATGAAAAAGTGCTCAACATCACTCAGCATCAGGGAAATCCAAATCAAAACCTCAATGAGATACCACCTCACACCAGTCAGAGTGGCTCAAATTAACAAGTCAGGAAATGACAGATGTTGGCGAGGATGTGGAGAAAGGGGAACCCTCTTCCACTGT
>NW_027772723.1:0-293 GCF_054177405.1 Leptonychotes weddellii | reverse complement strand
TCTTTTAAGATCTTCAACTGATTGGACAAGGCCCACTCACATTGTGGAGGGTAATCTGCTTTACTCAAGGTCTACTGATTTAAATGTTAATCTTATCTAAAAAAATACCTACATAGCAACCTCCAGACTGGTGCTTGACCAAATATGGCTTCTGTGGCCTAGCAAAGTTGACATAAAATTAACCATCGCAAGATCCAAGTATGACAATATTCATATTTGTTTTTCTCTAAAAGCCAAAGTAAGAAGTGTCCATATCACACAAGGTGGCAAAATCAAATGCATTCATTGTACAT
>NW_027772722.1:0-293 GCF_054177405.1 Leptonychotes weddellii | reverse complement strand
TCCGCACCGCATGCTTGTGGGCCAGGCTCTCCAGCCAGAGCGATGATCTTGGCAACATGACCGACCTGCCTGGACCAAGTACTTCAGCGTCTCCGAAGTTATGTGACTGACAGGTCCCGCGTTCACCGTTCGGCAGTGTCAGTTCCTCCTCTACGGGAGACAAAGAGGCGCTCTGGCTCTCACGCCCGGCCTCCGTCCCTCATTAAGAGCCTCTAGTCCTTGGGATCTCTCTGGAAGGCCTCGATATGATGCGCCCCCTGTAGACAT
This sequence comes from Leptonychotes weddellii, assembly GCF_054177405.1. Taxonomy (NCBI): domain Eukaryota; kingdom Metazoa; phylum Chordata; class Mammalia; order Carnivora; family Phocidae; genus Leptonychotes; species Leptonychotes weddellii. The sequence goes on along the minus strand of NW_027772722.1, from coordinate 26 downwards.
CGTTTTCCCGTCTTTGCAGCTGAAGG
>NW_027772721.1:0-293 GCF_054177405.1 Leptonychotes weddellii | reverse complement strand
ATTGGGAACAACTGTGGGCACAAATTCAGATTTTAGCTGCATGGAAGGGGACCATTCCCTTCCCTCTCAGAAGATGGAGCAGAGGTATATACCGGAGACAAGGTCACTAGGTCAAGCCCAACCAGGAGAAGGATTTGACCCTCACTTTACTGAGAGAGGCTACATTTCCCATACAATAGAACATGTGACAATATAACACATGAAGGAAAAGACCTCAGAGGCTTCAGGACACAAATAGAAACAAACTTCTTGTAATACTTCAGGTGAGGGACCTCCTGTTGCACGCCCCTTGG
>NW_027772720.1:0-293 GCF_054177405.1 Leptonychotes weddellii | reverse complement strand
AGAACTTCTAGGAATTTACCAATAAGGAAGTAATCAGAGATTTATATGCTAAGATGTTTTTTGTAATAATGAAACCCTGGAAATAACCTAAACGCACAATAATATGGAAAAGGTTAAATAAGTTATAATAGATCCATATAATGGGCTAAGGAATAGCCATTAAAAGTTAAGATATAATGATAAGTGAAAAAAAGTTATAATATAAAATTATATATGTATATATATCAATAGGTATAAAATGGTTAAATATTATATGCAGAGTATGATTCTAATTTTATAAAAATGTTTATAGC
>NW_027772719.1:0-293 GCF_054177405.1 Leptonychotes weddellii | reverse complement strand
TCAATTTGATATGATTGCATTAGTCAGCTTTAAGTGTCCTGCTAAGATTTCTCTCTTCAACAGAAACTCTTTTTTTTTTTATTCTAGTTATTATTAGTTTTTGATGTTAAATCACAAATGAATGGATCCATCCGTTTTTCAACTTATTGTGAGCACCCACTGTTTGGCTGTCACTCTGCTTGATGTAGTGGTGAGTTTCAAGATGAATGATACACTCTCCTTGCTTTTACTCTAGTGGTTAAGGGGTCAAGTCCCTACAATCCAATAATGGTATAATATAGGGTATTCACAAG
>NW_027772718.1:0-293 GCF_054177405.1 Leptonychotes weddellii | reverse complement strand
AGAACTTCTAGGAATTTACCAATAAGGAAGTAATCAGAGATTTATATGCTAAGATGTTTTTTGTAATAATGAAACCCTGGAAATAACCTAAACACACAATAATATGGAAAAGGTTAAATAAGTTATAATAGATCCATATAATGGGCTAAGGAATAGCCATTAAAAGTTAAGATATAATGATAAGTGAAAAAAAGTTATACTATAAAATTATATATGTATATATATCAATAGGTATAAAATGGTTAAATATTATATGCAGAGTATGATTCTAATTTTATAAAAATGTTTATAGC
>NW_027772717.1:0-3765 GCF_054177405.1 Leptonychotes weddellii | reverse complement strand
CGCTGTTGGTGGGAATGCAAGCTGGTACAGCCACTTTGGAAAACAGTGTGGCGGTTCCTCAAAAAGTTAAAAACAGAGCTACCCTATGACCCAGCAATTGCACTACTGGGTATTTACCCCAAAGACACAGATGTAGTGAAAAGAAGGTCCACATGCACCCCAATGTTCATAGCAGCAATGTCCGCAATAGCCAAACTGTGGAAAGAGCTGAGATGCCCTTCAACAGACGAATGGTTAAAGAAGATGTGGTCCCTATATACAATGGAATACTACTCAGCCATCAGAAAGGATGAATACCCAACTTTTGCATCCACATGGATGGGACTGGAGGAGATTATGCTAAGTGAAATAAGTCAAGCAGAGAAAGTCAATTTTGGTTTCACTTATTTGTGGAACATTAAGGAATAGCATGGAGGACATTAGGAGAAGGAAGGGAAAACTGAAGGGGGCGGAAATCCAGAGGGAAAGACGAACCATGAGAGACTATGGACTCCGGGAAACAAACTGAGGGGTTTAGAGGGGAGGGGGGTGGAGGAATGGGTTAGCCCAGTGATGGGTATTAAGGAGGGCACATATCGCATGGAGCACTAAGTGTTATACACAAACAATGAATCATGGAACACTACATCAAAAACTAATGATGTACTGTATGGTGCCTAACATAACATAATAAAAAAAAGTTGACCATGGGATGCCTGGGTGGCTCAGTTGGTTAAGCGTCTGCCTTCTGCTCAAGTCATGATCCCAGAGTCCTGGGATCGAGTCCCGCATCGGGCTCTCTGCTCCGCGGGGAGCCTGCTTCTCCCTCTGCCTCTCTCTCATGAAGAAATAAATAAAATCTTTATTAAAAAAAAAAAGTTGACCTTAAAAAAAAAATAAAGTTCACTTGTGAACTCTGTCACCTTAAATATAGCAGAGATCTTTGATATGTTCTATAGTCCTGAAGCTCAAGGCTGGGCAAATGAGAGGCTCAATAAATACATGTTAAATGATGCATTATGTCACATCCTAGTGATTAACAGAAATCGCCAGGGCTCCTTTTCTAAAATACTGATCTGAGCAAGTACTAATATTCGAAGGATGATGGATTAAAAATCATCCAAGAGCCTTAATGATCACAAAGTTGTACCACCCTTGTTTGAATAGAGAGTTCAGCAAAAGGAAATATCTCATTCTTATCACTGATATGTCAAGAGCATTTCTTTCTCACATGCTTATACCAAAAAAGTCCTCTATTGCCCTAAGCCAGAAAATTTCTCTCTGAAACATGCCTAGATCTGAAATTTTCCTAATAAAAACCGTACTTAGCTCTTTGTATTTCCCACTATACTTAACTCTGTTCTTGTAAGTAAATTAGCTTTCTTACATAATGATCAATGAATGTTTTATGCACTGAATTGACCAGTGCCTTTCAAAGACGACATTCCACTGTGGGCAGGAGGATCCCAGGACCAGCTTCTCCTCTACAGAATCTCCATGTTCCTGTTCTCAGACAATATTTCAGTATTAGTGACTCCTCATTCAATCCAAACAAAGTAGCTGGTTCATTATACGGTGATTTATTCCTGAATATCAACGATCTCACCTCATCTGATTTGAATTCCATTATTCACTCTCACAATTTACCACTTTTCAGAAAAATTAAGGCATCTCGATTCAGGCAGCATGTCCACATCTGTTCACTTCACCAAATACCAACTGGACCCTTTGCTTACAATTGCCAGGGCTGAAAATGTATTGAAAATACCTTAAACAAGCTTGTTTATGAAATGTCAAATGCTAAATATATGTTGCTCCAGTAATACTTGCCCTTCACTGGGAAGATATTTAGCAACCTGACATAAACTACTGGTTTCCTATAAAACCTAGATTTTACTGCTGGGGATGCGGGAAGAGGGAGAGAGAAAGAAAGAAAGAAAGAAAAAAGCCTTTAGTCAAAATGCAAAAGCTGATGTTAGTGATATCTACAATAGGGTAGCAGAAGAAATTCCAAAATAAGCTGGCCAGAACACTCTTAAACCCAGAGAAGATACAGATGTAACCTTAAAAAAAAAAAAATCTGTAAAAACAGTTCAAGATTCAGGGAAGTCATCAGGCATGGTAAACAGTCCAATTGTAAGTCGAACTCCCAGAGTGAGGTGCATTTCGTCATTTGATTCTTTGAAGTCCTACTATTTTGTAAAGATAATTAAGTGGTTCCCTGGCCTTGCACTTACTGCACCTGTATCCATTTCTAAAAGCCATTTGTTCTGCCCACATTTGGTACAAGTCAGAAGTTAGGATAAAAGATAAAGGATCAAGAATCAGAATGAATGCTATAGCCCAAATGGGGGAAAAAATGCTCCTATTGGTATAATTTCAGAAAAAACTTCTTAGACTTTATTCATAGCTCATAAAATTATACATAATTAGTTCCAAAGGAAGATACAAGTAGAAAATTAATAACCAGATTTCAAGTTTTCTTGGTAATGAAAAGGGCTTCCTTAGATTCACACTTTCCCTTCTGGAAAGAACATGAGGATTTTTGCCCTTTTTCATGAAGCCAAGTGCCACATATATAATCAACTTCATCAAATTTTTTGATTCTTGACAACCAGTAAATGTACGTCTCTTGCAAGCTCACTATATTTTTGGAAATGGTTATGGTATACAAAGTATATATATCTCTGTTGTGATCATAGTTCTCCAGTAAACAATCTGAAAATGCCCTGTTTAAACTGGTAGGGCTTTGATTCAATTAAGAAAGAAGCTACTAGAGTTGAACACATGGACTTTAGGTTTATTCATAAGGTTCCTCAATGTCTAAGACCTCGAGCCTTCCAGAAAAGGCTTGTGTAATCCCTAAGTCAATGAAAAGTGCCTGAATGGTCTGACGAGAAAAAAGGTAGAAGAAATTGTTTCAGGCCAAGTGATAACGCTTGCTTTGTAACTGAATTAGAAATATTTTAAAACCTAGAAAGAATATTTAGTTGAGATTCGATCAGATGGGATAGTCAACCTAATTCTTTAGAGCTGATACCAAGGTTTTGGTCAGTGAATGAAGTGAAAGCAAGTTTAGCCACCATGTGGCACATTTATGCAGTAGTGATTTCTTTTAAAGTATTCTCTTATTTAAAAAATTCTTTAAAAAAAATTAAGTGTTCTCTTATTAAAATGGTTGTATCTAGCCTGAAGTTCACTTATCCAGAATTCAAAGCAGAAGTGTCTATGTTTTGGAAGGGAGAGAATTATCATTACGGAGGGCTATTATACTATGTTCTGTGGAGGGTCCTTTACACATCACTTTATTGAAACACCGGAGATTTTAACCCCCATTTTATAAATGGAAGCCTCAGGGAAGTAACGATGACTTAGCCCAAAGGCACACAATTAGGGACTGACAAAACGTTAGCATTCAAGACGGCCAGTCCGAAAGTCCATGCCCTTTTCCCTGCGATACCATCCCCAATACTAGTATGATTTGTCAAATTTCTAATAAAATGGTGACTTGCCTTATAGGCTTGTTGACCCAGTGCACAAGATAAGCAGACTCTCATTACTATTTCTTGACATTATATTCATTATAAGCTATTTCACTTCAGCTTCATTGCACATAAGGCAGTAACCTGAATATGCTAGAAAATTCTTTCACAGTACATGATGATTTTTTAACTCATTTAGAAGTTATACATTCAATATGATTAAGCAGGATGGAAAGCTAGTTTCAATCAATAAGCAAATGGCTTTTAAATATGGCAATATACAGATGATGAAGTCGAAAAAAGA
>NW_027772716.1:0-293 GCF_054177405.1 Leptonychotes weddellii | reverse complement strand
ATATACTTTATACCACAATAAAAGTAAAAGCCACTGGATTCCAAAGGCTTAGTACAAAAAAATAAAAATAAATAGACAAACAAACAAACAAACAAAAAACCTCATTAGTGGGGCACCTACGTGGCTCAGTTGGTTAAGTATCTGACTCTGGTTTCAGCTCAGGTTGTGATCTCAGGGTTGGGAGACTGAGCCCTGCATCGGGCTCCACACTCAGCGGAGAGTCTGCTTGAGATTCTCTCCCTCTCCCACTGCCCCTCCTCCCCCTCAAATAAATAAATAAATCTTTAAAAAAA
>NW_027772715.1:0-293 GCF_054177405.1 Leptonychotes weddellii | reverse complement strand
CTCTGGTACACTAGAAACAATCTAAGTGCTTATATTGTAATGGCATATTGATTTTCTGACTGTAGGATCCATCATAATTGAACAGTAAACTATTCTATTTAATTTGTGGAAGTGTTGTCAGAAGTATATAATTCTATATTATATATTAATAATTATATATTAAATAAATTTAAATAAGGCCCTTGGATTTATTTATCTACCTCATTTGAATTAAACTGCCCTTCTGTATGGTAATGAGAAGATGCAGAATCCCTACTTAATGATGAAGAATGATTAGAATTATAACATTTCTT
>NW_027772714.1:0-293 GCF_054177405.1 Leptonychotes weddellii | reverse complement strand
GGGGATGGGTGAAATGGGTGATGGGATTAAGAGTACATTTGTCATGATGAGCACTGAGTAATGTTGAATCACTATATTGTACACCTGAAATTGATATAACACTGTATGTTAATTATACTGGGGCCAGAAAAAAAAAAGAAACAAGGTATAACTGAATTTGAGTTTTATAAAAATTGTTCTGGTGGCAGGCTATAAGAAGCCTCCATAAAGGAGGGAGGCACAGGGCGCCTGGGTGGCTCAGTTGGTTAAGCGACTGCCTTCGGCTCAGGTCATGATCCTGGAGTCCCTGGATC
>NW_027772713.1:0-293 GCF_054177405.1 Leptonychotes weddellii | reverse complement strand
GAAAAAGAAAGAAAGAAAGAAAAGAAGGAAGCAAGGAAGGAAGGAAGGAAGGAAGGAAGAAAGAAAGAAAGAAAGAAAGAAAGAAAGAAAGAAAAGAAAGAAAGAAAGAAAGAGAAAGAAAGAAAGAAAGAAAGAAAGAAATGGAAGGAAAAGTTCCAAACTCATTTTCTGAGGCCAGCATTACCTTGATTCTAAAACCGAAGTCCACTAAGAAGGAGAATTACATGCCAATATCCCTGATGAAAAATGAATGCAAAACTTCTCAACAAGAAGGTAGCAAATTTAATCCAACA
>NW_027772712.1:0-293 GCF_054177405.1 Leptonychotes weddellii | reverse complement strand
AAAACTTAAATGTAATATCCTGATTTTTAACACATTGAGTGTGTCAAATAAAATCTACCCTGGGGGGCTACATATAATTTGTAACCTCTCCTTTAGACTGTGAGAATATTAAATTAGTACTTATAACTTAATGAACTTCTTATTTATATATTGTATCCTTTGCAAATATCATATCGGAGGGCACCTAGGGGGCTCAGTCAGTTAAGCATCTGCCTTTGGCTCAGGTCATGATCCCAGGGTCTTGGGATTAGTCCCACATTGGGCTCCCTGCTCAGCAGGGAGTCTGCTTCTCC
>NW_027772711.1:0-293 GCF_054177405.1 Leptonychotes weddellii | reverse complement strand
TCCTCAGATCCTTCAGGAGCACACTGGCCACTTGGGTCCTCTAGGTTTGTGTCCAGTAGAATAAACAGGGCACCTAGAAAACCCATTGCTGCCCATCAATGCCCTCTCAGGGGCTCCAGGGCTGGGAGAGTTGGATGGAGAAGGGCTGGAGCTGGGAAGGGAGGGAGGAAGGACCCCAGGAAAGGGACCTGTGGTCTGGCGGCTGATCCCAAGGGGGAGATGCATGGGGGGACAGGCGCACCACATCGATGAGCTGGGCAATAGACAGCCCGAAGCGCACGATCACCACGTCC
>NW_027772710.1:0-293 GCF_054177405.1 Leptonychotes weddellii | reverse complement strand
GCGCCTGGGTGGCTCAGTTGGTTAAGCGACTGCCTTCGGCTCAGGTCATGATCCTGGAGTCCCGGGATCGAGTCCCGCATCGGGCTCCCTGCTCGGCAGGGAGTCTGCTTCTCCCTCTGACCCTCCTCCCTCTCATGCTCTCTGTCTCTCATTCTCTCTGTCTCAAATAAATAAATAAAATCTTTAAAAAAAAAAAGAATGCTGCCAGTCAGGCTGAAACATAAGGGATATTTCCCCCAGAAGAAACAGGTAACATTACATCAGTGGGACTGTTGGCCACAGAGTGGTGAGCA
>NW_027772709.1:0-293 GCF_054177405.1 Leptonychotes weddellii | reverse complement strand
GCATAGTGTCTAAAAAAAATCAATACATATACCTTAATTTAAAAATACTGCTAAAAAATGCTAACCATCATGTGAGCTTTCAGTGAGTCATAATCTTCGCTGGTGGGGGGGTCTTGCCTCGATGTTGATGGCTGCTGACTGATGAGGTGGCTGCGGCAATTCCTTAAAATAAGACACTGATGAAGTTTGCCCCAGTGACTGACTCTTCCTTTCACGAATGATTTCTCTATAGCAGGTGGTGCTGTTTGATAGCATTTTACCCACAGTAGAACTTCTTTCAAAATTGGAGTCAG
>NW_027772708.1:0-293 GCF_054177405.1 Leptonychotes weddellii | reverse complement strand
AAAAAAAAACCCAGAAATAAAGCATTATACCTCTAATAAGCAAAGAGCTTTTTAAAATGGAGAACAAGAATAAAAATCCTACAGAAAAATAGGCAAAAAAAACAAACACAAAAAGACAATTCACAAAAATACATAAAGATGGCCCTTAATACATGAAAAGATATTCAACTTGACCTACAAGAGAAATGCAAATGTGAACCACAATGAGATACTAGCCATCATCTAGCCAATTTCCAGCCATCATATTGGCAAAAATGGAAAAGCTTGATAATCAACTCTGTTGACAGGGTTAT
>NW_027772707.1:0-293 GCF_054177405.1 Leptonychotes weddellii | reverse complement strand
CCGTCTGCCCCCACGCTTCCCCCTGGGGCCTTAGGGGTTACCCTTGCAGAGCTTGGAGACTGAACCCAAAGGCAGAGCTCAGAGCAGGTCCCCTGGGCTGCACAGACAAAAATGACGTCCGGGGCTAGGAAGGCAGCAAGAACGTGTAGCCCCAGTGCCCGAGAAAAGGGGCCTGCAGGGAAGTGAGCCCCAGATGCAGCGTGCAACGGCCTCATGAGATATTTGCAGGTCCCTGCACTGGACGTGAGAGGGACAATGACTAAGAAACTAAGCAAAACTGCAGATACAGAAGA
>NW_027772706.1:0-3765 GCF_054177405.1 Leptonychotes weddellii | reverse complement strand
AACTCAGCTCAGCTGGGCTGGGCTGGGCTGAGCTGAAATAGGCTAAACTGGGCTCAACTAGGCTCAGCTGGGCTGAACTGGGATGAGCTGGGCTCAGCTGGGCTCAACTGGGCTGGGCTGGGTTGAGCTGGGCTGAACTAGGCTGAACTGGGCTCAGCTGGGCTGGGCTGGGCTGGGCTGAACGAGGCTACACTGGGCTGAACTCAGCTCAGCTGGGCTGGGCTGGGCTGAGCTGAAATAGGCTCAACTGGGCTCAACTGGGCTCAGCTGGGCTGAACTGGGATGAGCTGGGCTCAGCTAGGGTCAGCTGGGCTCAACTGGGCTCGGCTGGGCTGAGCTGAGCTGGGCTGAGCTGAGCTGAAATTTGTTGAGCTGGGCTGAAATTGGCTGAGCTGGGCTGTAATGGGCTAGTGACTGAGGTGAATGGGAAGGGGTGGGCTGGGTTTGTATCACCCCCCAGAGATCTAGTCTCTAGCCAGGCTAGTCCCTGTATTCTAAGGGGTACATGGGGGCATGCTTCTTAGGTTGTACCCATGATGCTTTCTGTCCCTTCACCAGTTCCCTGAAGGGAATTGGTCCTGTACATGTGGGTAGACCACACTCTGTGTTTCTGCCTTTTCCAGTAGGGACATCCTCCAACTGAGTTGGAATTGGGCCTCTGACCTCCAAAGCCTCGTAGACCAGAGATCAACTGTCACTAATAGGGAGACTGGGGGTGGGATTAGTGAGGGGTGAGTGGTTTGACGGGGAGCCTAACTGGGAAGTGGGAAGGGGGTCCCAGGAGGAGCGGGCCCCCTCCCCTCCCCGTGCCACCCCCTGCACAGCCAAGAGGCCATGGTGCAGGCTTGCTTCAAGCCTGGACTGCTCTGTCCTGGCCTGTGCCCTCCCTCTGGGCCCACCTCCGTGAGCCCCAAAGCCCAGCGGAGAGTGTGTCTGCACCCATTGCACAGATGGGAAACGGAGGCCCCAGCAGCTCCTGCAGACTCAGCCAGTGAGTGGGAGAGCCATGTTCAGTAACCACAAATCCAGAGGCCTTCCCTGAGGAATGTGTCCAGGCGGTCGTGCTAGAACCCTGAGGACCGTGTTCCGAGACAGTGCAGCTGGGCTCAGGCATCTGGTTCCGACCCCAGGTCCTTGGCATGTGAGCTGAGAGCCTTGGGGCAGTCACTCGCCGTCTCTGTGCAAGCTTCCTCCAGTGCGCAGGAGAGACAGGCTTCGTGCTGGGATTGTGAGGCTGCGTCAGGGGTCCAGGGTGCTGCCCACTGCCTCACAGAGTGTCCTGTGTTGCAGAGGCCAAAGCCAGCCCCAGTGTCTTCCCGCTGAGCCTCAGCAGCACTGACGAAGCCGGGCACGTGGTCATCGCCTGCCTGGTCCAGGGCTTCTTCCCGCCAGAGCCCGTGAGTGTGACCTGGAGCCCCAGCAAGGAGGGCGCGTCCGTCAGGAACTTCCCCCCAGTGAAGGACGCTGCTGGGAGCCGGTATACCATGAGCAGCCAGCTGACCCTGCCGGCCAACCAGTGCCCTGACGACTCGTCCCTGAAATGCCAAGTGCAGCACGCCTCCAACCCCAGCAAGCCTGTGTCTGTGCCATGCAAAGGTCAGAGGGCAGGCTGGGGGCTGGGGGCAGGGCGGGGCCCCACATTCTTCTCTGACCAGCCACCTGGAATCGTGCCCCCGAGGGCACACCACTGGGACGAGAGCGGGCTGCCGAGACGGGGCCCCCATGGAGGGGCTGGGGGTGGGGAGGGCAGGGGGCCGAGGGCACGCTGACCTGCTGCAGTCTCTGTCTCGGTTCCAGTTGTGGATAACTGCACTTGTAAGTGTCCCTCGTGTGACGAGCCCCGCCTGTCACTGCACCAGCCCGCCCTCGGGGACCTGCTTCTGGGCTCCAATGCCAGCCTCACGTGCACGCTGAGCGGCCTGAAAGACCCCAAGGGTGCCTCCTTCACCTGGAAGTCCTCCGGCGGCAAGGACGCCACCCAGAAGAGCCCTGAGCGTGACCCCTGCGGCTGCTACAGCGTGTCCAGCGTGCTGCCAGGCTGTGCGGAGCCGTGGAAACGTGGGGAGACCTTCTCCTGCACGGCCAACCACCCCGAGTCCAAGAGCCCGATGACCGTCACCATCAAAAAAGACCTAGGTAGGCGCAGACCCTGCCCGGGAGGCGCAGCAACCCCCGAGCCCGCCTCCTCTCTCCCACCCAGTCTACGGAGGGAAACTGAGGCCAGGGGTGCCCAGGGCAGAGGGGGCCCTCCCCCCTGCCAGCCCAGACCCCTGACCTGGCTCTCTGCCCCCCAGGAAACACTTTCCGGCCCCAGGTCCACCTGCTGCCGCCGCCGTCGGAGGAGCTGGCCCTCAACGAGCTGGTGTCGCTGACCTGCTTTGTGAGGGGCTTCAGTCCCAAGGACGTGCTGATCCGCTGGCTGCAGGAGACCCAGGAGCTGCCCCCAGAGAAGTACATGACCTGGGAGCCCCTGAAGGAGCCCGGCCAGAGCGTCCCCACCTTCTCCGTGACCAGTGTGCTGAGGGTAGACGCCGAGGCCTGGAAGCAGGGGGACAAGTTCTCCTGCATGGTGGGCCACGAGGCCCTGCCCCTATCCTTCACCCAGAAGACTATCGACCGCCTGGCGGGTAAACCCACCCACGTCAACGTGTCTGTGGTCATGGCAGAGGTGGACGGCGTCTGCTACTGAAACGCTCACCCGCCCCTCCCTGAATAAACTCCATGCTCCCCTGGAGCAGCCCCGTGCTTCCATGAGGCCGCTGTCTGTCCATATTCGGGATCTGTGGCACACGGAGGCAGGGGAGGGCCCCAGGGGGGAAGGGCAACTGCTTTCCTGACCCTTTTGGGCTTCACTTGCCTGGGTCAGCCTGGCACCTCCACGTGCCCTCACACCCGTGGACTCGTGTGTGTGTGTGTGTGTGTGTGAGCATCAGTGTGAGCGCATGGTCCATGGCGGGCAAGCTGGGAGCAAAACCCAGGGCTGACAGCCAGCAGGTCCTGAGAGCAGGGGCACCAGCAAGCCCTCCATGGGCAGTGATGTGCTTGCCTGTATCTCAGAGGGAGGCAGGGGAGCGGGGCCACTGAAGAGGCTGGTGTCCCTGTCAGGAGTCGTGGCAGGAACGGGGGGAGGGCAGGATTCCAGGGGGGCCCACACCACCCTCGGCGAGTGCAATGCACACAGTTGCAGGACAGCCCCGCAGGTGCACTCGACAAGGAGGTCACCCTGCTCCAAACTGCTCTGCACACAGCACACCCACGCACACACACAGTCTCCCCACGCTCGCAGTCACACGCCCTCCAGGTGCAGGGAGTCCCCCCGCTGGCCCCAGCCCCAGCAAGATTCCCCACACCCTTCCCTGCGTGCCCACTGGGCACAGCTCAGGGCCCAATTCCACAGACCCCGCCCAGGCAGCCCCTGCCCCTGCCTGACCCCCAGACTCAAGTCTCCCACCCCTTCCTGAGCCCAAGGATGGTCCGAACCACAGATGGGGGGGCAGGCTGGGGAGGGGTCAGTAGAGACAGCCCCCACCCAGGGCCCCTCTGCAGCTTCTGCCGGAGGCTTCTGGCAGAAAGGGAGGTTTGGGGAGATGGAGCATAGAAGCAGAACCATGGCCACCGTGGGACGGCTGGTGGTACGGTTCCCACAAGGGGGCAGCGGGGCCCCTGCTCTTGCCTCAGATACCTTCTGGGCTTCCCCAGGGGACCTGGCCTTCTGGCTTCCTCCCTCTGCTCCCAGGACCAAAGTGAGGTGGGGACCCCTACCCA
>NW_027772705.1:0-13892 GCF_054177405.1 Leptonychotes weddellii | reverse complement strand
ATGCAAACAATGAATCATGGAACACTACATCAAAAACTAATGAGGTAATGTATGGTGATTAACATAATAAAAAAATATCAAAAAATTAGAATTGTCATATAAGTTGAAATATACCCACAGGAATTTTCTATTTCATTGTGACACAGGGAGGGAGCCACATTTTGAGGGTTAATCCATTGGGAAAGTATACTAGAAATATGGGCTGAACCCCTGAAACTGGGGAAAGATGCTGGGGTGAAGATGGTGCAGCAGGAATTGATAACCTATGTTTAAGACCAAGGTTCCAGAAGGAAGAAACCAGGTATCAAGAACTGTGAAGAGTCCCACATTTACCAGTCAGAGATTCACAAATCAGCCTGCTTGTTTCATAGATGTTCAAATAAGATATGAGACTCCTGGATCAGAGACAAAGGACTCTGTTACTGAGAGCATAGGAGGGAGCATGAGGTTTGTGCTCACATCAATTGCCTTTGTCCCTCAAATGCCATGGGGAGAGTGGGTGGGGATCATGTAGAGCTGGGACTCAGGGTGCTGTTCACATGGTAGGTTTGTGCCATAGCTGAGGAACCTTCAGATTATAAAACACCCAATCTATAAAGGGGGCCACAAGCAGACCTGTCCAATTTTTACCCTAGGGACACATTATCATTAGTATATTGCCCTCTGCCCTAGAGGGAAGATACCTCTATTTTCCAAGGTTATCTGCTATACAAACATTCTTAGAAAGAAAGTACAAGGAAATACCAGAAAGACAATGCAGAAAAACGATGGCATCCTAAGGGAAAGTTTGGGGTGTACCAGGTGTCTGATGGCAGCAGCTGCCCTTATCACGGCAAGATCAAGGCTCCTGCTTATGTCCACCTGGCTGGTTTAGACAGGATGTCTAAGAGACCCATGCTGGTAGATGTTGTTGCCATCACAGGTATCCAAGATATTGTGTTTGGAGAAGTGGATCTGTGAGCAGGAGAATAGCACTTGATCTCCATGCCTGTCTGCTTTCTCTGCGGAGTCTGGCCATCATTGGAAATGGACTGTGTGTGTGTATATGTGTGTGTACACGTGCATGAACAGTTAGCTATCAGGCTTTCTGTGCATGTAGCACAAAAGGAGAAATTATAATAAACTAGTTTCCTTCTTCCCCTTATGCTCCCCCCCCAAATAAATATCATGGAAAATTAACCCAGCATGAGGAACAAGGAGATAGCAGATGAGACTCCAGAATAAACGAGGAGTAAGAGAAAGAGGCAAAAAATTAATCATAGTTAATACGATTAGCAACGCACAATATCTCAGTTTTACAAGACCAATGACTAATGAATTGGGTTTCCACTTAGAGAAATACTCTGTGAATTTAGGATATGTATAGGAATTTACACTGCCTCTATTAATATAATGCCCTTACCCTACAACCAGACTCCTAAGTCTCTGAAGGTAAAAACAAAGGAAAAGCATTACACATTTTTACCTGCTGCACAGGAAATTCAATAGGTTTGCTTCCCAAATATACTTCAATTTTCCTTTATGGATTTTATTACAGGTGTACAGTCTACTAAGAACATAGCCAAAGGAGATCATTATTATTTGATGCCTTACAACTCCAATTAAATTAGTCACTTTAAGAACGTTGAAGCCATTGGGGAAATTTCCTGACACCAAATGGCTCTGGCATTTTCCAGTCTTGGTTAGGTCAGCACAGAGAACAGCTGGAGAGGTAAGGGTACAAAGATGTGCGGATTCCAAGTCAAGCAACCTGAAGAAAATCTAAATTAAACACACTCAATTTCTGCTCACTTTGAAGGACAGCCAATGGGAAATGGGCCCCCTGAGACAGGGAAAGTGGTAGCAAAGGCGAAGTAGAAAGATGGACACCTGGAGCCATCCCATAAGCTTCCCATGAACTTTCTCTTCATTCACAGCTACCTTCATTGATTGGGAAACATGTTCAGCTTGTGTGCCCCAGGATGCGATTGAATAAATTGTGAAGCAATAACCACAAATAATTGAAAGATGATGTCATGCCAAGCAACACAGTGTAGCAGAACATAAACTGCAACTAACTGGCTAGAGGACCTTAGACAAGGCTCCCTTTTGCTTCCAATCTCACTTTTCTCCTTGATGAAATGAGACACTCACTAAATCTATGGTATTTAAAATGTCTTTCTGGAAAGTGGGACAATTCCATGGAAAAGCTTTAAGGATGACCTGGTGAAGGGTAGAACAGGTTGAAAAGAAAGACCAACAAACCAGGCCTCACCTTTCCCTTCAACCAGCCCAAATGGTATCTATTTTACATATTTAATATACCTATAAAACTTAATTTTAGTTAAGGATCCTCTGCCAAAATGAATTTAATAAATACTGGAACAAAAATCTCTCTGGTCCTTTTCACCATTAACAATCTATCAGTTTTTTTAAATTTTTTTCCTAGTGGAAAACCAACAACTACACATATACACACAAAAATGGGGGGCCATAAGTCTTCAGGGAGTCAGAGTTTAGTTTTATATAATAAAGGAAAACTCCCTTGGTGACCCAACAAGATTCATTCAGAGGTTCAGACACAGAACCCTGAAAGGGAGTTCCCCTTACACCTCCTGGGAAATAACATATAGGCTTTAATTGGGAATGAATAGTGTTTTAGTGTGGTCTCCTTGTTCATTTATCTTTTAGGAAGGGAATTTAGGGATAGATAATGCATATACGGTCTTCCTGCAGGAGCTTCATCACTAATGCAAAGCAGGTGAAGTATCTCTCATCATTTATGTACTCCCACCATTTTGACCCCCTCTTCTGTTCTAGATTCTCATTTTAGTTAAATGCTTTTTCCATTCAATTTTTCTCATCCACATGCAAAAAGAAAGGAGGATGGGAAACCCACCTGGTGTGACTGGAGAGTCCTGTGCCATTAAGGGCTGGCTTGGTATGCCACTGCCCACGCATGATTCTGAATGGATAAAAAAAAAAATAGTGCTTTTATTCTCATTTAATTCTTTCTTCAGCTTTTCTGAGAAGGCCTAAATTTGGAATTAAGACGACATTTTGGTTTGTTTCACAGATGCCATAAAAGCTAGAAATAATAAAGATTCTGGTAGGGAAAGATTTTCTATATTAAGAGCTCTGGCCCAGTGAACTTTAGTGGGAAAACCAGTGTATAAACAGGAAAGGCACAGATACAGGGTAGAACCTTCCATTCCTTATGCCATAGACATAGAACTTAGACCGAAAAGGTTGTAACAATGTGTTCCAAATGTCAAAGACAAGCTCAAAATCAACCTGGAAACATCCCAATTGGCTTTTCCTGAGAGAAAAAAATTGAGCCAAATATGTTCTTCATCTTATTTTTTTAAAAGATTTTATTTACCTATTTGAGAGAGAGAAAGAGAGTGAGTGAGAGCACAAGCCAAGGAGGAGCGGGGAGAGGCAGAGGGAAAAGCAGACTCCCGGCTGAGCAGGGAACCCAATGCAGGGCTCCATCTCAGGACCCTGGGATCATGACCTGGGCTGAAGGCAGATGCCCAACCAACTGAGCCACCCAGGTGCCCCACTATTCGTCTTATAAGAGGTATGATATATTGTCAGTTCTCATGATTTAACCTGAACGAGAACCACTGATGGAGAAAAATCTCAAGAAATAGATTTCCATGAAAAATTCCTCAAAAATCCATATCCTGTCACCTCATATGATCTTCAGCTTGCTTGGCTTGTGGATTAGGCTAATTCATTTTTTTAGGACTTACCTCAGGAGACTTAATTTAGCTATAAAAATAATAGGTGGGTAACAAATAAAAGTATACCATATAGGGAAAAATGAACTCTCTTGGTAGAATTTTTATCCAAAAACAGTTTGGAAAAATTCACTTAAAAGGAAAAAAAGAATGTACGCTGCCATATTCAAAGCCAGTTTAGTACACCTCTTAGATGAAGTGAGTGTCCTGGACTTCTCCTTCACGTCACTCATTATACGTAGGTACTTCTAATTGACTTAATTTGGCAAGGAAGGGTCTGCATCTCATTTTGACTACTTTACCCCAAGAGTTTGTCCAGCATGTGTTAGGGCCTTAATTTACATTTATGATAACTAGATGTCACCAAGAGAAAATAGAAGGTAGGAAGGGAGATTTGTATCTTTGTTAGAGAATCAGGAAACAGTTGCCCTGTTCTTCCATTCACTCAATCAGAGAAATCTAAAATTATGAGTCAGTAGCATGTCCTCTACCTTCAAAGCTACAACTGTCACCCTACATTAGGCAGGGAATTTAATTTGAGTTGCTTACTGAATAACTGTTGCCAACAAATATTGACTGAATAAATGAAGAAGACAGGCAATTTGTTGAGCCTAGCATTCTCTGAGTCAAATCAACAGGTCCTTCCACAAGGCTGAAACTGAGAACCTGCCTTCACATTAAAACCACCCCCACAGCTGTTGGGGAATACCAATTTCAGAGCCCTTCACCCAGAGACCTTGATATGGCCAAGAAATAGTAATTCACTGACTTAACCCTATCAGCAATGAGAATTAATCACCAGTCCCACTCCAGGGAACTTGAGATTCCAAGTTATAAAGTGTGACAATCAGGGGAGAAGAACCTCTTTTACAAGGAGATATTTAGAAAGACGCATACAGTCAGTGGTAAATCACACACACACATATTTGATAAAAACCTATATATAGATATGATCGTGTGGTTATGTATTCTGTGAAAAATTCTGTGTCTGATGTAAGTAGAACATACTACATGAGCAAGTTTAGAAGAACTGGCTTTGGTTAGTAAAATATAAGCAAAATAGTGAGAAGAAGGGAAGAGTATGGATCATCCAAAAAAGGGGGAATAAACCAGAACTCAGATGGAATTTAACCAAGAAGAACAGAGGATCTGCCTATTACACAGCACAAAGAAACCACCACTGGTTGTTCTCACTACAGGGAACCTTGCCCAAAGTAATAATATTATCTGAGAAGAGTCACAGGCCAATGAAGGAAAAGTCATCAGGTTAGAAATAATGCACGGTCTTGTGAACTTCAACTTAGAGGAGGGTTTGTGACAGGGCTTTGGAAGGCTTAGGCAGAAGATAAAGTGTAAACTCCCATGAACTAAACCTTGGGTCACAACTCAAAAGCTTATCAGCATCCTGCATTCTCAAGAAAACCATGAGAATGGTCATAGCCTGCCTGGTTTACACTGCCGTAGTACCAGGGTGAATGAACTAAGTGTGTAACTACATTGTCCCATTTATTCTACTACATGACGTTGCTTTATGGGAGAGAAGATAATGGCTTTTGTCAATGGGGGACTGTGTGATCTTGCTTCCTGGAGTGACCTCTTACCTCTGGCTACCACCAAGGAGTCTGGAAAACCCTTCATAAAGGTGAACAGGAAGTCAGGACTGAAACTTAGAATAACAACATGATTAGAACACCACAGAAAAATATTCCATGAGTTTTATGTGTCCTAGAAGCAGCTTGGTGTTTGCAAAAATGAATGTGGTTAGACTGAAAGCTTTTGAGTTTATACTACAACTTCTGTCTTCACACTCAGTATTATGCTGTGTTATGCAGGGAATAAGTATACTATCCCCTGTGAGGCCACCAGGAATCCATAGGCCCAATGACATCACAGAAAGTGAGAGAGAAAGAACGGGGAATATGAAAACATGATGAGCTCATTGCAAGTGTTTCCATAGGTGATCCAGTGAGATCAGAGTTGTTTCCAGCTTCACACACAAACATGTACAAGAAAGCTGTGATGATTTCTATCTGTGTTAAGCAGTTGTTTGGTTAAGAAACACACTGGAAGTGAGGAAGGGTGTTTTTCTAGGCTAAGTGAAATTCCTGATGGTGAGGTTTTTACTTCCTCACTGTGCTCTTCTGGTGATTTTTTCCTGCTGCTCTCATAACAGTCATTTATTTTACTGTGGTTTCCATAGCTGCTAACATACCTACAGCCTGAGGGCACATGCACTGTCTTAACTCCCCCATCTGCAGTGCCTGCTGGGAGCAATGCTGACACCTAGTAGCTGCTTAATGATGGAAAGAGGATGTGTTTGAAAACACAATCCTACTTAGTTCTTGGTTTAATTTTTGTTTGTTTGTTTGTTTAATTCAACTCACGGCAGGGTACTGCAATCTTGATTAACAAAACAGGCTTTAAAGTCAACCCATCTGGATCTGAATCTCAGTTCTTTCAAAATCTATAGTTGAGGAACTTGAGAAAGCCACTTCTTTGATTTTGAGTTTTCTCTCCTGTAAAACAGAGATGGTTCTAACTATACTAGCTTCCTTTCACAATTAGGTAATGATTAAAAAAAAAGCGGTCTTGCATGTTAAGGAGCTCAGTAAACTAAAAAGAATTTGGAAAGTATCTTTTTTAACCTCAAGCCATAAATATGATTATTTCTTATATACCCCAATACTGTCCTCACTGGAGAGGACAGCAGGATGTTCAACTACAAATATATTTCAGTTCTGGTTGCAGGCCTAGGTCTGTGGTTGTCAACAAAGCAAAGGCTTAAAATCACCCCAAATCAAAAGAGTAGCTACATTTAGTGGTCACTAAGAAAGTAAATATTAAAGGGACACCTGGGTGCCTCAATCAGTTAAGCATCCAACTCTTGATTTCAGCTCAGGTCATAATCGCAGGGTTGTAAGATCGAGCCCTGCATCTGGCTCTGCACTCAGTGTGGGGTCTGCTTGTAATTCTCCCTTTTCCTCTGCCCCTCCCTCCCTCTCTCTCTCTTTCCAAGATAAATAAATCTTTTTAAAAAAGAAAGTAAATATTAAAGAATGATGCACTGAGGGAATTTTTTTTAAAGTGAAAGAAAATAGGATCTGTGTCATCCCTCTAATGCTAGAAAACATTCCACATTATTTTCCACACCTGGTGAGTGATGAAGTTGGTTTTGTGCTTTTGAGCCACTATGATTTAATTATGACCTATAAGCAGTACCAAAAAAGACAAAATGTAATTTTATCCATTTTAATCTTTATTTTGTATCCATTCTTTTTTAATTATTTGCTTCATTGAGCATTTACATGGTTAATTTCACTGAGTTATTCCAACTCCTGAATTGTGGGCTTTTATTGAGACTTTATAAAGTTCCTCTTTAGAGAACACTAACAGTTTAAAATAAGTATAGTTGTGGCCAAGAATCCTTATAAAATAGATAAATGGCATTGACTTCAAGTTAAAAGGCAAGACTTTGAGATTATTTTAAAATTTAGAATAATATTTTTAAGAACAACATTAAGTAGCGCCCACTTTGGCAACATCCATTAGGTCATTTCATCTGCTATTAACGTAAGTGTGGATCCTTTGGAGGTGGCCTCCGTGAACAATGCCATTCATGACTTCTCTACTGAAAATCCCATAAGAAAAAGCTCTTCATTGCTTTACACAGCTGGGAAGGACACTGCTGGTCATGAATATTGAAAGCAGTGACAAGAACAAAGTGACCTATCAGAAAAAAAAGGAAGATCTGAGTTGAAAAGAGAATGATATATTAAAAGAATATAGTAACTGGGTAACAACATGATGTGGACAGAAGAATGAAAACAAAATTTGAATTTAGACAGACTTACTAGGAATGAAATCTTGGGAACATTATTTACCTTCCCTGAGCCACCATTTTGTTATTATTAAATAGGGATAATAGTGATCATCATCCAGGCTTGTTGAGACAATTGAAATGAGCTTCCATAAAATGTAATGGATGCTTACAAGCCATTTAATCTCTTCTGTCTTTCTCCTCTTCAAGACAGACAGAAAATTAAAATCAGAGAATGAAAGAAATAGTGACAGAGGCATGGAAAGTGTCAAACAGATCCTGTCACTTTGAGGCTCCTACAATATTTGGCTCTTCTGGAGTATTATTAGGACAGAGGGGCACCTCCCTCCCCTTCATTCTAAGACCATGTTGACTTGATACTTTGTCTTCTGCTCCCCTTTCCTGTGGCCCACCAAGAAGGAAAGTTAAGAGCAAGAAAAGAGATACCAGTCTATAGAGCCAAGGGTTTCCCAAAGACAGTTCTTTTCCTTATTCTCTATATGGCTGACTAGTAGAAATATTTTCAAGCTGGAGCTACCCTAGGTGTCCATGATGTAGTGGAGCAAGAGGTCACCTGAAGGTAAGGAATAGGAAGGATAAAGATAGGAGAGTCCAGAGGATGACTGTTACAAATAGATATCCATTAGAGCTTTAGATGAGGTTGGGTTGCTGAATTAAGGCATGGTTGGGTGTGTCCTCTCCTACTGTATATATTTACACTACACAAGAATCAGAGATACTGAGGTATACACTAGGGTTGATGTAAGTTACTTCTGAGTCTTTGGAAATAGAAGTAAAAAAAATCAGATCAGCTTGACATCTAATCAAATGGGCAAGGAAGATAAGATGTTAGAATGAGAGAAGGCATTCTGAGGTCAGAGAGAATGTCATATAGGGTGTGATGTTCTCTGGAGTGTCAGACTCCATCCAGCCTCCCAAAGACCACCAAAGCATGCTTCCTTGAATGAGTCCACCAGCCACCTGAACCACTGTCAAGCACGGTTTCTAGTCCTCCACCTGTCCTCAGAGAATTTTGACAGGGAATCATTTGTCTAATACTTCTTCAAAATCCACGTAAGATCACAATGTGCTAATAGCAGAGATGACAACAGAATCTATGCACCATTCTATACAAACCAATATTCTGATGACTACAGTCTATTTGTCCCATTTTTTTTCCTTTGTCATCTCATTCTTTCCATAATTCCTTTAGAAACAGTGAAAGACAGGACTGTCCAAAATATTTTGGAATCTTTGGCAGACTAAATCGCAGTACCTTCAGCAAGTTTTCATTCCAGATGTTAATTGATTTCAATAGAAATCCATTTGAAATCTCCTTTTTTCCCCAAGGAGAAATATTTGGGATTTATAATTATTTTGCAAGTAAGAAAACAATCAATGATAGGGTTTTAATTTGAGAAAAGAAAAAAAAAATTGCCCAATATCTTTAGAAGAACCCAAGACAGAATAAAAGCCTAAACCTGTAATTATTATTATTTTTTTGCAAATTAACCAATTGCTTGTTTTATAAAATAAAATCTTCAGTGCAGTTTCTATGAGCTGTTGGGTACCGTTATTTCCCTGGACAGCCTGTTCTGCATTATGCTAAACTAACTCCTGCATGGGTTGAAGGAAGTAGTAAAAGTAACAGATCAGGTGTCTTTTTTTTTTTTTTTTTTTTTTTTTTGAGAGAGAGAGAGAAAGAGAAAGTGGGCGAAGGGCAGAGAGAGGGACAGAGAGAGGGGGAGAGAGAGAATCTTAAGCGGGCACCACACCTAGTGCAGAGCCCAACTCGGGGCTCAATCTCGTGTCCCCGAGATCATGACCTGAGGGGAAATCAAGAGTCAGATGCTTCACCCAGGAGCCGGGTGATCTTCTTGAAGCCTTCAATGTTGTAAGAAACTTGCCCTAAATAAAAATTCCCTTTCACCCAGTAATTGTCACCTATGTGACAAAAAGCATTTTAAAAACATGATTATCAATATTATGCATTTGTTTGGCCCTTTACTTCAAGGCTAAATATTTTAAATAAAACCCACTTATTTAAGGATCTTAAAATATAAGAAATCAAAATTTCACCCCCATCTTAGCAAACATTCTTTTCAAACTAGTCAAAGAAAAACAATATTCTTTAAAAAATGAACTTAAGCAAAGTACGCTATGTACATTAATTCACTGATGGTTCTTCCCAGATATTTATCTCTAATTGTCTTTCCAAGTATGGGCAGTAGCAAAAGTTCCACCACTGAATGATTTGAACCTCCCAAATTATTCACTGTCACTCTCCTCATGTTCCAAATAGCTGAAGTGAAGTCCTCTTTCTGGACTGTTTAAAACCCAAATCTTGTATCAAAAACCAATACAAGAGATACATTGTATGTATTTGGGGGCAGGAAAATTTCTGTTCTTTCTACTAAAGTTCATCATATTAACCCCCAAATTCTCAAAGAACATGGAAAGTAATCTGTACTTCTAATTTCTTTCTAGGCAATATATATATGTATGTATGTGTGTATGTATGCCTTTAGCACACATGAGGCAGTGGGGGAGGGGCAGAGGGAGAGGGAGAGGGAGAGAGAGAATCTCAAGCAGGCTCCATGCCCAGCATGGGCTGGATCCCATGACCCTGAGATCATGACTTGAGCTGAAACCAAGAATCTGATGCTAAACAGACTGAGCCACAAAGGCACCCCTAGGCAATATGTAGTTTAAATAGCGTTTTGAAAATGGAAATGGAAGCCTGAATGAGGTATACATTTTAATGTCTCCAGAATACTTTGCTTCTGTGTTGAATGGAATAGTCAATCCTTAAGAAGGCAGGTGGACCATTTGATATGTTCTCACACCAATTCCCAACTGCATTGTCCCCGCCTGGACACCTAGAATACTGGAACTAGAAATAATTATCAATAGCAGTGTTCTTTTCTCAAGACTGCTCTTCGAAACAAAGTTGATGGATCTCTACATTTATAACACCTGTGCTATGTTTTTTTTTTCAAAGATTTTATTTATTTATTTGAGAGAGAGAGAGAATGAGAGACAGAGAGCATGAGAGGAAGGAGGGTCAGAGGGAGAAGCAGACTCCCTGCCAAGCAGGGATCCCAATGCGGAACTCGATCCCAGGACTCCAGGATCATGACCTGAGCCGAAGGCAGTTGCTTAACCAACTGAGCCACCCAGGCACCCCACCTGTGCTATGTTTTAAAGTATGAAGCCCCAGGGTCCACCAGTCCTCAAGAGCTGAGGCTAACACACTGAATCGGACTTTATCTGAAGATTAACTCACAAGAGCATTCACTTGTTCTAAATTAGAAAAAAAAAATTGCAATCTACTGCAGTTTATCCATTTTCCTCCCCCAAATGATCTGTTAAAAACATTTCATTTAGATACTCTCTGTTGTATTCATTCATCTGGTGGTGGCTGATGTGTGGTTAACATGAAGAGAAGGCAAAGGATGTGGGCCGGGCCAGGACAGACATTCCTAGACTGCCCACAGTCTCACTGTGCAGATGGCATCCCAGAGGTAAGCCCACCTTTCTTTGTAAATGTCATCCATGCCCCGATTCCAGTGCATCTCGGCATATATAGCCCTAACCATAGTGCTCTCAAAGTAAGGGTCACAGACCCCTGGGGAGTCCATAGACATTTTTCCAGTAATCGTCATAGTCAAAACTGCTTCCATAATAATTCTAAGACATTATTTAGCCTTTTCATTGCATTGACATGTGTACTAATGATGCAAAAGCAATGAGTAAAACTGCCAGCGCCTTCACATGAGTCAAAGCAGCGCACCACACTGTAATAGTAGTCACTGTAGTTTTCAAAACCACTCACTCGCAGGGGGAAAAATGCCAGTTTTATTTTAAAATACATTTGTTGAAGGGCGCCTGGGTGGCTCAGATGGTTAAGCGTCTGCCTTTGGCTCAGGTCATGATCTCAGGGTCCTCCTGATCCCTCTTCCTCTGCCTACCCCCTGCTTGTACTCTGTCTCTCTCTCTCTCAAATAAATAAATCCATAAGTAAAATATGTTTATTGAAACTGTATAAATTATTAAAAGTTATTTACAACCTTTGATTACCTATCTTGTTAATTCCTTCGGTGAAGAGGGGCGTCTGTATACACAATTCTGCATACTGAAGCGTAGTGGTTATTTCTTTTTTTTTTTTTTAAGATTTTATTTATTTATTAGAGAGCGAGCGAGAGAGAAACAGCATGAGAGAGGAAAGGGTCAGAGGGAGAAACAGGCTCCCCGCCGAGCTGGGAGCCCGATGTGGGACTCGATCCCAGGACCCTGGGATCATGACCTGAGCCGAAGGCAGTCGCTTAACCAACTGAGCCACCCAGGCGCCCCGCGTAGTGGTTATTTCAAGGAAAAGCACCTGTGCGATTGTTTGAGTTGTGAGCTTAACTGGCTCCTTTTTTAATTTAACATGATTCCTACTTGAAAGAATTATCAAAAACTGTAGTTATTCAGACTTGGGTTTTTAGCAGATACTTTCTCAAAAATAAGTGCATCTATCACTTCAAGAAAACAACAGACAGTTTTTAAGGAAAAAATCAAATTCTGGAAAATGTGATCTGCCACCCAACACTAACAGCTTCCCAAGTACTTACAGACTTTTCTGATGAGAACACTGTGATATTAACAAGTGTCATTTTCTGATGTTTTATAACAAAACATTTGGAAGCTCTACATAACTCAGCAAACAAATATTTTCATGACCAATACATGATGTTACACAATCATGCGTGAATAAAGACCCCCTTCTGAGTGTAACAAGTGTTAAAATTTCCCTGTTATGGTTTCACATAGTACATCACAGCTGCTCTTTAGGAAAGCACCGCCTGTAGAGTTTGGGTGTTGCATTAAAGAAGAATACCTACAAATGATCTGAAAAGCCTACTAATATATTCCTCACTTTTCCGACTACATAGCTAAGTGAGGCAGTATTTTCTTGGTATATATACCTCAACCAAGGCAACACATCACACGTTTGATGCAGAGAAAATTAGTAGAAACTGTATGTCCTCTATGAAGTCATCCTTTAAAGAAGTTTGCAAAAACGTAAAATAATGTCACTTTTTTTTTTGAGAAATATAGTTACGTTTTGCTAAAATATGTTATTTCTTAATATATAATGGTAATAATTTTATTTTATTTTTTTTAAAGATTTTATTTATTTATTTGACAAAGAGAGACACAGCGAGAGAGGGAACACAAGCAGGGGGGTGGGAGAGGGAGAAACAGGCTTCCTGCCAAGCGGGGAGCCCGATGTGGGGCTTGATCCCAGGACCCTGGGATCACGACCTGAGCCGGAGGCAGACGCTTAATGACTGAGCCACCCAGGAGCCCCTGGTTTTATAATTTTATTTATTTATTTATTTATTTTGAGAGAAAGAAAGAGAGTGAGGAAAAAGGGGGGGGCAGAGGGGAGACAGAATCCCAAGCAGGCTCCACACCCAGCGTGCAACCTGCCACAGGGCATGGTTTCATGACTGGAGATCATGACCTGAGCTGAAATCAAGGGTCAGATGCTTAAGCAACTGAGCCACCCAGGTGCCCCAGGTTTTGTTATTTTAAATAAGTTAATGAATATTTATTTTTTAATTTTAATTCCTTATATGATAAATATCATAGATATAAATCCACATCAAATCTTAGTAAACAAAAATTGATTATTATTCTAAAAAAATAATAAAAATAAATCCACATCTGGGGCGCCCGGGTGGCTCAGTCGGTTAAGCGACTGCCTTCGGCTCAGGTCATGATCCTGGAGTCCCGGGATCGAGTCCCGCATCGGGCTCCCTGCTCAGCAGGGGGTCTGCTTCTCCCTCTGACCCTCTTCCCTCTCGTGCTCTCTGTCTCTCATTCTCTCTCTCTCAAATAAATAAATAAAATCTTTAAAAAAAAAAAAATAAATCCACATCAATGAAAGCTCTTTGAAGCCCTGGATAATTTTTAAGAATGTAAAAGAGTCTTGAGGTAAAAAAAAATTTTTTTTAATTTGCTGCTTTACTGCAAATCAATACACTCAATCTACTATTATAAAGTTCAGCAATATAACAAACTCTCTAAGGCAGGGACCAAGACATGTACTAATGTCAGAAAAAAAAAAAAATTGTAGGGTGACCATTATCTTCAGAAAAACAGTCACTGACAGTTTTCTTCATACAGACTTCTATAAATTATGCTAGTAAACCAAGTAAGCTCAGTATGTTTCATTCTGTAAATCAATGATTACCATCAAGATAGCAGTCATATCTTGATGAAGTCCCAATAGTTCATTTTTGCCCTTGCTTCCCTTGCCTTTGGCGATGTTTCTAGGAAGAAGTTGCTGCGGCTGAGGT
>NW_027772704.1:0-293 GCF_054177405.1 Leptonychotes weddellii | reverse complement strand
GACTCCCCTGAAAGTGTGGCCGCACAGACTAGCACAGGAGGCTCTTCCTCACTTGGCCCCAGCCCAGCTTTCCAGCCTCATCAGCCACCTCCACGTGACCTGCTGTTCTAACATGTCCTTTCTTCCCGCAGCTCCTCAGACTGTTGGTTCCAGCAGACGGGAGTCCTCCTCCTGTGGGTCTCACCTCTCCCTACCCTACACTATTGTTCCAAGTCAGCTCAGATGCAGCCAACATGAAG
The DNA here is from genome assembly GCF_054177405.1 of Leptonychotes weddellii. NCBI lineage: Eukaryota > Metazoa > Chordata > Mammalia > Carnivora > Phocidae > Leptonychotes > Leptonychotes weddellii. The sequence continues at coordinate 54 of NW_027772704.1, read as the reverse complement.
CCATCCTGGGTCCCTCCCTCCCCCAGTCGGGAAGCAAGCAGCTGGATGGGAGAA
>NW_027772703.1:0-293 GCF_054177405.1 Leptonychotes weddellii | reverse complement strand
GATGAGCTTGGATTAAAATTAGTATTCTGGGGCGCCTGGGTGGCTCAGTTGGTTAAGCGACTGCCTTCGGCTCACGTCATGATCCTGGAGTCCGGGGATCGAGTCCCGCATCGGGCTCCCTGTTTGGCAGGGAGTCTGCTTCTCCCTCTGACCCTCCTCCCTCTCATGCTCTCTGTCTCTCATTCTCTCTCTCTCAAATTAATAAATAAAATCTTTAAAAAAAAAATTAGTATTCTGCTTTCTTATTTTAATGTACATTACTAATATTTTCATCTTAGACATTACAATTTTAT
>NW_027772702.1:0-293 GCF_054177405.1 Leptonychotes weddellii | reverse complement strand
ATCATCATCACCACCATCATCACCACCACCATCATCATCATCATCATCACCACCATCATATCATCATCACCATCACCATCATCACCATCACCACCATCACCATCATCACCATCATCATCATCATCATCACCTAGCTGCTGTGCTACGTCCCTGTATGAGTGAGGCCTGGCAGTCACGCCTGGAGATTCCACCCTGTGCTCTGGCTTTTGCCCCTTCATCAGACTCCCAGGTATGGTCAGGTGGAAGTCTGAGGCCCTGCTGCCTGCTGACACAGCCACTTACACATGTGGAAA
>NW_027772701.1:0-293 GCF_054177405.1 Leptonychotes weddellii | reverse complement strand
CTCCCACCGGGCTTCCCCCTAGAGGCCGGACACACGTATGAGAGACATGGGAACCCTTCGGATCTGAACCTGATTTTCTCTGAAGACACTGACCCTTTCTTTATGCGCTACTCTCACCTGCACTGAGCATGCTCCAGTCCTCCTCCTGACAGTCCTCCCTTCCTCCCTCTTCCTCCTTCCTCCTCCCTCCACTGCCTCCTCCCCCCCTCCTCATCTCTCCCCCTCCTCCTCCTCACTTCTCACTCTTCCTCCCTCCTCCTCCTCCCCTTCCTCCTCTTTCCTACTCCTCCTTC
>NW_027772700.1:0-293 GCF_054177405.1 Leptonychotes weddellii | reverse complement strand
AAGCCACCATTAATAGGGATGGCAGATACACTAAGGAGTTGAGCTACTGGGGGGATAGCTGGGGTGGATATGGTTTCCCGACTCTTCTTTGTGGTGTGGGGAGGAAAAAGTTTTCCTCTACCTTCTTTGGGTCCCTGGCTGGGTCTGAAAATTAAACTGATAAAGACAGAGTAACAGGAGAAAAGGATATAAATTGATTCAATACAAGTTTTATGTGACACGAGAACTTTCATAAGGAAATAAAGACCTGAAGAAACAGACCTCCAGCTATAGGGAAGGCACTTCTCTCAGGA
>NW_027772699.1:0-293 GCF_054177405.1 Leptonychotes weddellii | reverse complement strand
AACTATTGGCTTAATCTGTGATCCATTGAGTAAAACCACAGGTTAGCTCTACCATCTTTATTCCCTCTTATACATCTATCTTATTTTTTTTTTAAAAGATTTTATTTATTTATTTGAGACAGAGAGAATGAAAGAGAGAGAGCACATGAGAGGGGGGAGGGTCAGAGGGAGAAGCAGGCTCCCTGCCGAGCAGGGAGCCGGATGCGGGACTCGATCCAGGGACTCCAGGATCATGACCTGAGCCGAAGGCAGTCGCTTAACCAACTGAGCCACCCAGGCGCCCTACATCTATC
>NW_027772698.1:0-293 GCF_054177405.1 Leptonychotes weddellii | reverse complement strand
TAAGATGAAAAGAGAGAACTCAGGCCTAGATAAACAAATTGAGAACCAAGACAACATACATTCAGAGCTAGTAAGTCAGAAATAGCAAGGAACAGAATAGATGCTGCTAAATGGAATGGCAGTCCTACAAGAAAGATAAGTGACAATCCCAGTGAATACAGGCGAAAGCAATGTGAGAACGCCTAGTACGTGAGGAAGAGAAAGATGCTCCAGGATGAGAGAGCAAGTGTTCCTGAGGTAGCAAAACCCAAAAAGGGAACAGAAGATGAATTCCACATAGTGCAAGAGAGTCC
>NW_027772697.1:0-293 GCF_054177405.1 Leptonychotes weddellii | reverse complement strand
AGCTGACCTGCAGGAGGGCTCCCCTACCATAAGGAAGGTGTGAGGTTTTTATCAGAAGAAGAGAAAGGGGGCTCAATTCAGAGTTGAGTGGAGAGACTGTGGTACCAGTCACCTCTTATTTAATCTGGGCCAGATGGATAGATGTTGGCAAACCTAAGCAGGAGGCGAACCATATTCCTAGTTCAATGTACTTACCTATACAGGGAGCCATGAATCTGTAGGAACCATCAGACTTTGGGTCTGAAAGTAAGAAGGGCGTTACAGGAAACTGGAGGTGACCCACGAAGACAGGC
>NW_027772696.1:0-293 GCF_054177405.1 Leptonychotes weddellii | reverse complement strand
GGAATCAGCCCCAAACGAACTTTTCCTCCATGTTCAGGAAGAGGTGGTACAGGGGCAAGACTTGGCCGCCCTGTGTGGAAGATCCTTGTTGCCCGCAATACCCCTGGACCAAGGAGGGCTGCGTTCTTCAGACAGGGGGCCGCTGCGGCGGCCGCAGAAAAAACCACCCGGGACAGCATGGTCAACCAGGGTCCGCACAGTAGGCTCTGCGTCCCAGTGACCCGGGTCCCAGCCAGCAATTATTAAGTGAGGGCACATTGTACATCAGCATTAAGGTCCATGACAGACAATGG
>NW_027772695.1:0-293 GCF_054177405.1 Leptonychotes weddellii | reverse complement strand
AGGAGAGGGGACACAGGTGTGCAAACAAGCCTTGGGATAAAATGGCCCAGGAATGCGTGACCCAGGGACCGAGGGATCCCTTGCCGGGGCCAGCACCGGGGAGGTGGCAGGTGGGGATGCCCTCTTGGACTGTGCTGCTCAAGCCTGGCATGAGCGGGAACCTGACACATGAAGGTAGGAGAATTTACCTGGAGCCCTGGAAAGAATGGGCAGGAGGCCTCTTTACAGCCACTGTTAAAAGTGGTTATTCAAAGCTGCTGTGGCTGGAAACTGGTCTGCGGTGCCACCAAAGC
>NW_027772694.1:0-3765 GCF_054177405.1 Leptonychotes weddellii | reverse complement strand
GTGCAAGACTGTTGAATCTCAGATCTGTACCTCTGAAACAAATAATGCAATATATGTTAAGAAAAAAAAAAGAAGAAGGTAGCAGGAGGGGAAGAATGAAGCAGGGGAAATCGGAGGGGTAGACGAACCATGAGAGATGATGGACTCTGAAAAACAAACAGGGTTCTAGAGGGGAGGGGGGTGGGAGGATGGGTTAGCCTGGTGGTGGGTATTGAGGAGGGCACATTCTGCATGGAGCACTGGGTATTATGCACAAACAATGAATCATGGAATACTACATCTAAAACTAATGATGTAATGTATGGGGATTAACATAAGAATAAAAAAAAATGTCCCATCATCTGTCTTACTATAGTTCTTTTTTTCTTATCTCTGATATTTAACACTCTGTGATCCCTTTTGATCTGAGGTCTTTTGTCTCTCTAATTCTGGGAAATTTATCTCTATCATTTCTTCAAGACTTTGCCCCTTCAAATTTTTACTTCACTTCTAGGAGTCTTATAATCTGTATCTTGGCACATCTATTTCCAAATTCTTTAGCTTTGAAAGAAATTCTCTCTCTTTATCCTTTCCTGCTATTTTCTCAGTTTAATTTTCCAACTCTCTAGTGTGTTTTTTTTAAAAAAGTATTCATCTTTTTGCTTAAATTATATATTGTATTCATTATTTCAAATATTATACTCCCATAGTTAATATTGCACTTGGCCCTACTTGTGATTACTTTTTCTTCCTTCAAATTGTGAATATTCTTTTGAAGATCTCTCCAAGGGTTTTCTACTCTTCATTTCTTGGTTCTCAATAGTTCTTCTCTTTTTTTTTAAATTGTATTATGTTATGTTAGTTACCATACAATACATCATTAGTTTTTGATGTGGTGATCCACAATCCATTGTTTTCGTATAACACCCAGTGCCCCGTGCAGTACGTGCCCTCCTTAATACCCATCACCGGGCTAACCAATCCCCCCTCCCCTCTCCCCGCTAAAACTCTGTTTGTTTCTCAAAGTCCATAGTCTCTCATGGTTCATCTCTCCCTCCGATTCCCCCCTCTCATTTTTCCCTTCCTTCTCCTAGTGTCCTCCATGCTATTCCTTATGTTCCACAAATAAGTGAAACCATATGATAATTGACTTTCTCTGCTAGGATTTTGTTGAGGATTTTGGAATCCATATTCATCAGGGATATCGGTCTGAAATTCTCCTTTTTGATGGGGTCTTTGCCTGGTTTGGGGATTAAGGTAATGCTGGCCTCATAGAATGAGTTTGGAAGCTTTCCTTCTGTTTCTATTTTTTGAAAGAGCTTCAGTAGAATAGGTATTATTTATTCTTTGAATGTTTGGTAGAATTCCCCAGGGAATCCATCAGGCCCTGGACTCTTGTTTTTTGGGAGGTTTTTGATCACTGCTTCAATCTTGTTACTGGTTATTGGCCTATTCAGGTTGTCAATTTCTTCCTGTTTCAGTCTTGGCAGCTTATAGGTTTCCAGGAAGGCCTCCATTTCATCCAGATTGCTCAGTTTATTGGCATATAGTTGTTGATAATAATTTCTAATAATTGTTTCTACTTCCTTGGTATTAGTCATGATCTCTTCCCTTTCATTCATAATTTTATTAATTTGGATCCTTTCTCTTTTCTTTTGGTTAAGTCTGGCCAGTGGTTTATTGATCTTAATTCTTTCAAAGAACCAACTTCTAGTTTCGTTGATCTGACCTACTGTGTTTCTGGTTTCTAATTCATCGATCTCTGCTTTAATTTTAATTATTTCTCTTCTAATGCGTGGCTTAGACATCATTTGTTACTTTTTCTCTAGTTCCTTAAGGTGTAGAATTAGTTGGTGAATTCGGATTTTTCTCTTTTTTTGAGTGAGGCTTGGATGGCTATGTATTTCCCCCTTAGGACTGCCTTTGCAGTATCCCATAGGTTTTGGATCAATGTGTTTTTGTTCTCATTGATTTCCATGAATTGTTTGAGTTCTTCTTTGATTTTCTGGTTGACACAAACATTCTTGAGCAGAGCGGTCTTTAGCTTCCAAGTGTTTGAATTTCTGCCAAATTTTTTCTTGTGATTGAGTTCCAGTTTTAAAGCACTGTGGTCTGAGAATATGTAGGGAATAATCTCAATCTTTTGGTATCGGTTGAGACCCGATTTGTGACCCAGTATGTGGTCTAGTCTGGAGAAAGTTCCATGTGCGCTCGAGAAGAATGAGTATTCTGTTGTTTTAGGTGGAATGTTCTGTAAATATCTATGAGGTCCATCTGGTCCAATGTATCATTCAAAGCTCTTGTTTCCTTGTTGATTTTCTGCTTAGATGATCTGTCCATTGCTGAGAGTGGAGTATTGAGGTCTCCTACAATTAACGTATTGTTATCAATATGACTCTTTATTTTGGTTAACAGTTGGCTTATGTGGATGGCTGCTCCCATGTTGGTGGCATAGATATTTACAGTTGTTGGATCTTCTTGTTGGATAGACCCTTTAAGAATGATATAGTGTCCTTCTGTGTCTCTAATTACAGACTTTAGTTTAAAATCTAATTTGTCTGATATAAGAATTGCTACCCCAGCTTTCTTTTGAGGTCCGCTGGCATGGAAGATGGATCTCCCCATCCCTTCACTTTCAGTCTGGATATATCTTTAGGTTCAAAATGAGTCTCTTGTAGGCAGCATATGGATGGGTCCTGTCTTTTTATCCAATCTGCAACCCTGTGCTGTTTTATGGGATCACATAGGCCATTCACGTTGAGACTGATTATTGAAAGATATGAATTAATTGTCATTATGTTGCCTGTGAAGACGTTGCTTTTATAGATTGTCCCTGTAAATTTCTGTTGTATATCACTCGTGGGGTCTTTCTTCTTTTATAGAACCCCCCCTTAATATTTCTTGCAGGGCCAGCTTAATGGTCACATATTCTTTCAGTTTCTGCTGGTCGTGGAAGGTCTGCATCTCTCCATCCATTCTAAATGACAGCCTTGCCAGATAAAGTATTCTTGGCTGCATGTTCTTCTCATTTTAGTACCCTGAATATGTCTTGCCAGGCCTTTCTGGCTTGCCAGGTCTCTGTGTATAGATCTGACATTATTCTGATGTTCCTCCCTCTGTATGTAAGGAATCTCTTTCCCCTAACTGCCCTTAAGATGGTTTCCTTGGTTCTAAGATTTGCAAGTTTTACTATAACATGCCGGGGTGTTGGCCTGTTTTCCTTGATCTTGGGAGGGGTCCTCTCTGCCTCTAGGATGCGAATGTTTGTTTCATTCCCCAGATTAGGGAAGTTTTCAGCTACGATTTGCTCAAATACCTCTTCTAGTCCTCTCTCTCTGTCCACTCCCTCCGGGATTCCAATTATTCTGACACTGGAACGCTTCATGGTGTCACTTATTTCTCTGATTCTATTTTCATGGATTCTGAGTTGTTTTTCCCTGGCCTCCTCTTTTCCCTTTTCATCTGTTATATTGTCTTCCAGGTCGCTTAGTCATTCTTCTGCCTCAGTTACCCTAGCTGTTAGATTATCTAGATTGGATTGGATCTCATTGATAGCATTTTTAAGTTCTGCCAATTCAGCTTTCATTTCTGCCCTCAGAGACTCTATGTTGCCATTAATTGATTTCTCCATTCTAGCCATTGTCTTCACAATTGCTAGCCTGAATTCCATCTCCGACATCTTGGTTATATCTGCATCCATTTGTAAATCTGTAGCATAAGTCATAATCTCTGAGTCTTTTCTATTTTGGGGGCTCCTCCTCCTAGTCATTCTGTTGATGGGTGTTT
>NW_027772693.1:0-293 GCF_054177405.1 Leptonychotes weddellii | reverse complement strand
GACCACTTTAATATGGGCACCAAAGGAGAAATAAAGTATCGTAGAGAGCAGCATGGAGTCTCTCGTGTCAAGTGGGAGCCTGTGTGGAGCAATGACGCAGGCAGTTAAGGTACGGCAGCCAGGAGACATCTCTGGACCAGCTGACAGCCCAGAACTGATCAGGAGCAGAACCAGAGGTCTGCAGGGGCCCATAACGGATCGAATCCCTTTAAAAGGGAAGGACTTGGGCAGCAAACGGTCAGACTCTCCAGACATGACATCTGACCACTTACAAAAGGCAACTGCCCCTGAAG
>NW_027772692.1:0-293 GCF_054177405.1 Leptonychotes weddellii | reverse complement strand
GTCTACCAGGCGGTCACTGGAGCCCAGCCAACAGCGGGAGCGCAGCCTTGGGAGAGACCCAGAAGCCAGGCACCCAGCAAAGCCACACCCAGACCTCCGTCCCACAGAAGATACAATTACTGTTACTTTAAGCCACAGAATATAGTTCCTATTGCTCTGAGTGCATCTCATCACTTCTATACATGCAGTACTTTTGTAAACAAGATGATGAATCAGCAGTTAGAAGAGAATAAACATACTTGTTTGAAAGATAATGCTATTTTAATTTTACATGGCAAAAGATACAGAATTCA
>NW_027772691.1:0-293 GCF_054177405.1 Leptonychotes weddellii | reverse complement strand
GCATCGGGCTCCCTGCTCGGCAGGGAGTCTGCTTCTCCCTCTGACCCTCCTCCCTCTCATGCTCTCTGTCTCTCATTCTCTCTCTCTCTCAAATAAATAAATAAAATTTAAAAAAAAAAAAAAAAGAAGGAAGTATTTCATATTAAGTCTTTTTTTTTTTCCTGATCAGATCAATGGGTGCCGCATGCTTTGTTATTTATATGTGGAAAGGAGACAGGATTTATGCTCCAATAATGGAACACAAATCCATCTCTTGATCTGATTAGGCCAGACTAGGTCACCTGCCCACCTAT
>NW_027772690.1:0-293 GCF_054177405.1 Leptonychotes weddellii | reverse complement strand
TTGGATGAGCATTAGTCGGAGGTGGGGGTCCTAGATCCCACAGTCTTCTCCCCTGGGGAGGTGGTCAGTTGAGCAGGTACCGTCTGGTGCCCATGGGCTGTTTTCTGCTTGAGATCTCCGCACCGCGGGCGACACACTGACACGCGGGCACTGTTGAGGCAGCCGAGGCTTCTGGGCGTGGGAGCTCAGTTTGGACACGGATGTGGAGGTGAAAGGGTGTTCTGGCCTCACAGGGGCCTCCAGCTGCTGGAGCCAGTCCTGACCCCTTCCTTCCAGTGGTGTGGGGGCCTCGC
>NW_027772689.1:0-293 GCF_054177405.1 Leptonychotes weddellii | reverse complement strand
GACCACACACTGAGTAGCACTGGTATATATCATTCTGCTGACATTTTATCAGCTAGAACTCAGTAATGCGGCTACACTTAACTGTGAAAGAGTCTGGTGAAAATGGGCTAAACATATGCTAAGAAAGAAAAAGAAATGGGTATGGGTTTGATGAACAGCTGGACATTCTCTTCCATATGCTTTTTTTTTTTTTTTTAATTACTAACTTATCCAGACAACCAAAGAACCAGGCAATCAAAAGAGAGAGATTTATAAATTGAAATTATAAATCTTTCTCCTAGTCAATCCTCTAC
>NW_027772688.1:0-293 GCF_054177405.1 Leptonychotes weddellii | reverse complement strand
CTGTCTGAACACCAGCCTTGGCAAGGCCCCCATGGGGTGGCGGATGGAGCAGGAAGGAGGGAGGGAGTCAGAGCTGAGCCCCCACGCAGCTGCGGGGACACAGGTTCTGCAGTCACACTTCAGTGAAGACACCGCCTGCCAAGTGTGCAAGAATGAGTAGAGTAGTTCCCTGGTTGGTCTGGACCAGAAGCCTGTCCTCACAGGCCAGTCCCACAGCGCCACCTGCTGGGCAGAGACACCAAGTCGTCCAGCCCATCTGACACCTCCCAGCGCTCCTGGAATGATGTCCAGAC
>NW_027772687.1:0-293 GCF_054177405.1 Leptonychotes weddellii | reverse complement strand
GGAGCCTGCTTCTCCCTCTCCCTCTGCCTGCCTCTCTGCCTACTTGTTCTCTCTATCTCTCTGTCAAATAAATAAATAAAATCTTTAAAAAAAAAAAAAAAAAAAGAACAAAAGCCAAACACGTTGCACTGACCTGGTATGGGGGGGGGGTCTACATGATCTACCCCTTGTTGCCTTTCTGACCAGATTCTCTTTTTACTCTCAAGACATGAGCTTCCTCGTATCAAGAGAGAGTATGGAGGCTTTGCACTGAATGTCCCCGTCTGCTTGGCACATTCTTCCCCACGAGAGCC
>NW_027772686.1:0-293 GCF_054177405.1 Leptonychotes weddellii | reverse complement strand
TTCCCAGAAGTAGGAGTAGCCCATGGAGGGGAGAGGGCTTGGGCCCCTGAACTGGCTCAGCTTGGGTTGGGGGTAGGGAACAGCCTCAGGAGGCGCAGGGCTGGGGCTCGGGGCCTCATCATCACTAGAGTGCACACTCTGGGTCAGAGGCACAGAACTGATGGCCCCTGGCACCTGCCTGGAAGGCACGTGCTCCTTGAGGGGCAGATAGGAGCACCCCCAGAGGTAAAAGATCTTCCCCAACTGATCAGAGTGCTGGGTGTGCTTTGGTCAATGAGAACTCGGGCACGTCA
>NW_027772685.1:0-293 GCF_054177405.1 Leptonychotes weddellii | reverse complement strand
ACTGGGCGCCCCAAGCACATAGGAGGCCTGACCTCCGCTGTAGGAGGAGAGTAGGCAGGAGTGAGCGCAGGGCCCTACTGCCCTGTGCCCCCATGTGGCACTCTGGATGGGAAAAGCTGTCCCCTTCAGCTCACCTGCCTGTCCATGGCTGGACGCCCAGGGCTGGGTGGTACCTCCCAGGGGTGGTCCTGAGAAGCAGCGGGATTGGGGGTGGGGATCGGATAGGGCCCTCTGGCCGGACCCTGGGCCCAGCCTGGGAGGAGGCAGAGATGTCCTGGGACCCTGGTGGATCA
>NW_027772684.1:0-293 GCF_054177405.1 Leptonychotes weddellii | reverse complement strand
CGGACCACACAGATGACACCGAGGCCAGGTCAAGGGAATTAAATAACGAGTGATTTTATTTCATTAGAGACAAAACCAGCAGCATCACAGCCTGAGCCCTCACCCCCCCATCCCCCTGGCCCCCCCCCTGCCCTGCTTCTGCCTAATGTCGGTAATGGGGACTTCGAGACCGGGACCTCGAGCGCCTGCAGAGAGAGAGAGGGGGGCCCCCGTGAGGACGTGCGCGCACGCGCGCACCAACACACTTGTGACCTCGGGGGCATCGGTGATGGGGGCGCAAGCTGCGGACGGAG
>NW_027772683.1:0-3765 GCF_054177405.1 Leptonychotes weddellii | reverse complement strand
TTTTTTTTTATTCTTATGTTAATCCCCATACATTATATCATTAGTTTTAGATGTAGGGTTCCATGATTCATTGTTTGTGCATAACACCCAGTGCTCCATGCAGAATGTGCCCTCCTCAATACCCATTACCAGGCTAACCCATCCTCCCACCCCCCTCCCCTCTAGAACCCTCAGTTTGTTTTTCAGAGTCCATCGTCTCTCAGTCCAAGTAAACTTTTATAAAACAAATGGCTCTCAGCCGAAGGAACGAAGGAAGGATGGAAGAAAGGAAGGAAGGAAGGAAGAATGGAAGGAAGGAAGGAAGGAAGGGAAGGAGGAAGGAAGGAAGGAGGGAGGGAGGGAGGGAGGGAGGGAGGGAAAGACCGAAAATGAGGGAATTAATGCATTACTCAGAAGTAAAAAAATTTTTTTTTTGCCTCCTGGTAGTATCTGGCACAATATTCCCTTAATGATTTTATATTCCTTGAGGAAGGAGGTATTTTTAGAAGGCAATAATCCGGTTAAGAGCATAGAAATATGAAATTTTTCTGAAGACGGGGGAAAAATAAAGTTAACTCAGAAGGGATATCAAATACCACGCCAGTGTCTCCTGCGTTCCAGGACGAATGAGACCCAGTTCCCATGACCCACAGTCCGAGTTACGCCTGTGTAAACAGGTACACACAATGCGGGGTCAGCCACCTCTCAGCGCTCACCTCCCACCTTGCCTGTCTCTTCGGGAAGCTCCAATGTTGATTCCAGGGTTAGAGCGGATGCTTACTAGGAGGAACTACCTCCTGGTTGTTAGCAGGAGAGTTGTTCCTGGGGGCTGAGGTTCTCCCACACTTTGCAGATGGCCCCTCAGGTCCCCAGAGAAAGTCCTCAGGAAGACGGAGGCCAGGCCAGGGGGCTTCTATGTCTTCTCCTGAGGGGCTATGGAGAGCACCTGTTACAGAGCCCATGGAGAAACTGGGGATGTTAGTAGACACCCTAAAAGTTTGAATCAGGGCAATGCTAGATGGAGCAAGACTACCACACTCAGCCAATACCTGGGAGGGGTGAGGAGATGGGGGCCCATAAGTGTGGGTATCCAGGATGATAAACCCCATCCCTGCCAAATAAATAAGCACAAAGCACAAATATGCATCCATGTGTGTAAGACTTAGTGTACAATAACACCACATGAATCAGGTAAAACTGATCTGGGCACAGCAAGCAGTCACTGTGTGTTGGTAATTAGGTTACTTTTTCACAGTCATGTGTTTGTGTTTTATCCAGTGTGGATATAACTGAGTTGTACAGTGGACTTCAGATTTTGTGACGAAACTGGAGAGATTCCCATCTGAAGGCCCCTTGCTCAGTTAAGGACCTGGGGGCAGCATGTGCAAAGGCCCTGGGTCAGGAGCACTGTACACACACAAGGCTCTAGACAGTGAGAGAGAAAATGGTGTGAAGTGGGAGCAGAGAGGTGCTCACAGCCAGACCATGCACAGTACTGGCCACTTTCCACTGCTTGAGAAAATCAAGGCTTATTCTATATCAGGAAATAAATAGGAATGTAGTCTTTTATGGCTAACCTAGTCTTTTACAGTTGTAAACCAACCCTAGCATGTCTAGTTATCATTAACTGCTGACCCAGTTTCTAAAGGTGCATCCCTACTTCTAATCTGTGCTATTCGCATGTGTGATTTTCTGCAAGCTACATACATCATTGCATAAGGCGATGATTGTCCTTTTTAGATCTTCTTGCTTCTAGTCTACATTACATTTGTCTGAGGAACTCAAAACATAATCCACCGAGTTCCTCACTGTTTTCAGATGGAAAGTCCAAGTAGTTGTAGCAAGGTGGATTTGGACTGGTTTGAAGGTGAAGAGGGGAACTAGGACTGAACTCTTAGCCCAGCTCCCTTGCCACTGTGGCGCTCCTCACTCTCAGAGTCCCTCCTGCGCACGGCCAGCATCTGGGATGGAGTGCCTCCTGAATTTTCATGGCCTGGGCACTCTGCCTGCCTCACCCTTGTCCAGGTGGAATCATGCTCAACCTCACTCACAGAAAGGACAAGGAAAACTACACCAAGACACCATTTTACACCTATTGAGTTGTCAAAAATTAAAAAGCACTATCAAGGTTATTATTAGTTAGGCTGTGGGGAAACACGCTGATTGGGATGCAAATTGGTGCAACCTTACGAAGCATATTTGTCAATATAACACAATTTAATATGTGTTTATTTTTGGTCCTGTAACCTCACTTCTAGGAATTTATCCTGAAGAGTCACCTCCAATAATATGAAAATACATATGTGTGAGGTTATTTGCTGCAGCATTGTATGTAATTGCAAACTACTGGAAATGACTTAAATGCTCATTCAAAGGAGAGTGCTCACATAAACTGTGATACATCCACACCATGGAATACAATGCAGCTTAAAACAGCATGAAGGGCACCACTGTAAGCTGACTGGACTGGAACTGAGGGTATCCATTTCCATCTGCCCATAACACACAGTTATATAGATACATTTTTGTAATATATGCACATAAGTATTTCCTAGCTCTGTCTGCCAAAAGTGCCTGAAAACAGTGATCCTCCTCCCAGGGGCAGTGAAGAGACTTAGCACCCAGATGCTGGTTTCTAAATACCATTCTCCAATAAAAGCAGCCAGGGTTCTTTGGAGAAATGGCTGATTTCAGGGCTAGGGTTGCCAATATAAAAGATACATCTAGAACAGCTAGGAAATGATGATGAAGATGATTAAGGAATGTGCCCTTACATCAAAAGGGCACAGAAGCCAAATTGAAAGGGCTGTCGAGTATATAACAAAGTAAGCATCATAATAAATAAACAATAAATAGTGTAGTAAATGGAATAGTAACCCATTGAATAAAATAAGAATCAATGACACAGCCTGAAATAAAGTTCTAAATGAGGGAAACAATATATATGGGGGAAGGGAAAACTGTTTCACAGTGGAATGCCAACTAATAAATACAGAAGGGACTATGGGATTACCAATTGTGGGAGAATGCTAAAACCAGCAAGTGAATGACGAGTGGGACATAGGATGTCCCCATAGTCTCATAATACCTCCTTACAGGATACTGATTGATTGCAAAGAAACGCTATCTCTTGGCCACTGAGAAGCTTGGCTAGCACCATCATCAGCAGGTGAAGAAAGTTATGGGTCATGCTGACACCATGGGCCTCCTGATGCCTTGTGCCAGGAAGGGCATGGCTTCACTTCTGTGGTGGTCTTGCCAAAAACACAGGAGGTCAAAAACTGTGTGGGTCAAATAGCCAAACTGTGAAAAGAGCTGAGATGTCCATTGACAGATGAATGGATAAAGAAGATGTGGTTCATATATACAATGAAATATTACTCAGCAATCAAAAAGGATGAATACCCACCATTTACAAGGATGTGGATGGAACTGGAGGGGATTATGCTAAGTGAAATAAGTCAAGCAGAGAAAGACAATTATATGGTTTTACTCATATGTGGAACAGAAGAAACAGCACAGAGGATCCTAGGGGAAGGGAGGGAAAACTGAAGGGGAAGTCACCAGAGAAGGAGATAAACCATGAGAAACTTTTAACTATAGGAAACAAATTGAGGGTTGCTGGAGAGGAGGTGGGTGGGCGATGGGGTAACTGGGTGATGGGCATTAAAGAGGGCATGTGGTGTGATGAGCACTGGTGTTATATTTAACTGATGAATTATTGAACTCTACATCTGAAACTAATGATGTACAATATATTGGCTAATTGAATTTAAATAAAAAAAA
>NW_027772682.1:0-293 GCF_054177405.1 Leptonychotes weddellii | reverse complement strand
TGGCGAGGGCTCTCGCGACTTAGTGGGTTTTAAACTTGATTCCCTCTAGGACACAAAGCCCGTGGGTTCCAAGGCTGGGGCAGAAAATGCAGAAACATTTGCAACCACAGCGTTGGATCAGGGTTACATGAAAGTTCCCTTCTGTGGCGTCCAATTTCAGGTGCCTTTTCACCAGGGTACATCTTTTTTTTTTTTTTTTCCCCTCCCCGGAGAAAATTATTTCTCAGAGTGCTTGTAAGATTCTCCTGCTTTTCCAGATAGAGTCCTTCACCTGGCTTTGGTTAAAACTTATT
>NW_027772681.1:0-293 GCF_054177405.1 Leptonychotes weddellii | reverse complement strand
GTCTACCAGGCGGTCACTGGAGCCCAGCCAACAGCGGGAGCGCAGCCTTGGGAGAGACCCAGAAGCCAGGCACCCAGCAAAGCCACACCCAGAACTCCGTCCCACAGAAGATACAATTACTGTTACTTTAAGCCACAGAATATAGTTCCTATTGCTCTGAGTGCATCTCATCACTTCTATACATGCAGTACTTTTGTAAACAAGATGATGAATCAGCAGTTAGAAGAGAATAAACATACTTGTTTGAAAGATAATGCTATTTTAATTTTACATGGCAAAAGATACAGAATTCA
>NW_027772680.1:0-293 GCF_054177405.1 Leptonychotes weddellii | reverse complement strand
ATGGTAAGGATATATCCTAAAGTACTGTCTGAATTTATAATTCAGAAAAGTTTTTATCTGTTTTTGATAAAAATAAATATTTATCAACAAACTGTTTTTTTTTTTTTTTAAAGATTTTATTTATTTATTTGAGACAGAGAGAATGAGAGACAGAGAGCATGAGAGGGAGGAGGGTCAGAGGGAGAAGCAGACTCCCTGCTGAGCAGGGAGCCCGATGCGGGACTCGATCCAGGGACTCCAGGATCATGACCTGAGCCGAAGGCAGTCGCTTAACCAACTGAGCCACCCAGGCG
>NW_027772679.1:0-293 GCF_054177405.1 Leptonychotes weddellii | reverse complement strand
GGAGGGGGGAGAGGCAGGCTTCCCGCTGAGCGGGGAGCCCGATGCGGGGCTCGATCCCAGGACTCTGGGATCATGACCTGAGCCGAAGGCAGGTGCTTAACGACGGAGCCACCCAGGCGCCCCAGCACTTTACAACTCTTAGCTTAGTTAATCCTCATAACAATGACAGGAGGTAGGAACCGCTAGCATCACTTTCCCCGTGCGCCCCCTTCCCCCCGCCCCCTCCCCCGAGCCCCTTTCTCCAGCAACCCCTCCCCATGTGTGCTCCTCCCCACACGCCCCCCAATACTCCT
>NW_027772678.1:0-293 GCF_054177405.1 Leptonychotes weddellii | reverse complement strand
GACCCCACTGTCCCGCCCTCCACAGGAGCTGCTGGGTCCTCACCATGTGTTGGCTTCCTCTCAAAAGCTCTTCTGCCAATGACTACGTATCAGCCAGGCCCGCAATACATGGTGAGGCAGCGGTAAGCCGTCTGTGTGCACGCTTGTCCTCAGGCAGGACTGTGAGCATCAGGGGGACAAAGACCTGCTTTGTTACCTGTCGTAGCTCCCGGAACATACGGGCACTCACCTGCTCAATGAACGAGCGACTGGATGAACGAACAAATGAATGGACAAGGTCTTAAGAGTTGAGC
>NW_027772677.1:0-293 GCF_054177405.1 Leptonychotes weddellii | reverse complement strand
TGGGGCCAAGACACCAAACAAAAAAACCTACTTTCTATAGAAAGGGGCTTTGAAAATCAGTGACAGACTCCAAACCCCTCATTGTCTTTGGACTGACTGAAGACCAAAGGATAACAATGTGCTGTCTCAAGGTCATATGTCTCAAGGTCAGAAGCAGGCCTGACAACCCTCCTGGTCTGCCTGACAGCCCTCCTGGTCTGCCTGGCACTGGAAAACTTGTGGGACGCAGGACTTTCAGTCGTAAAATCTGGACAGTCTTGGGAAGGCTGGGATGGGTGGGTCGCCCTGCAAGT
>NW_027772676.1:0-293 GCF_054177405.1 Leptonychotes weddellii | reverse complement strand
GCAAACAGGGAAATATATTGCCTGGTTTGACAGCGATGTCCCATCCAGAGAATAAATAAAGAAAAAAATAGCTTATCTTTTTTTTTTTTTTTAATTTTTTTTTTTTTTTTTTAAGATTTTATTTATTTATTTGAGAGAGAGAGAATGAGAGACAGAGAGCATGAGAGGGAGGAGGGTCAGAGGGAGAAGCAGACTCCCCGCCGAGCAGGGAGCCCGATGTGGGACTCGATCCCGGGACTCCAGGATCATGACCTGAGCCGAAGGCAGTCGCTTAACCAACTGAGCCACCCAGG
>NW_027772675.1:0-293 GCF_054177405.1 Leptonychotes weddellii | reverse complement strand
TTAGCTAAAAATTACTAAAAACATCCCAATTCCACCAAAGCTGAAAACCATAGTTGAGTGAAAGTAATGAAAGCTGGAAAGGAGAGAGGAATGGGTAGAGGGCTGGGAGGGGGAAAGGGAGAAGGAGGGGAAGGAGAAGACATGTCTCGTGAAGATGTCCACATACTGGGCTATGCTGGCTGCGTTCTCTTCCCTTGCTCATTTAATCTGCACAACAGTTGGAAAGTAGAAGTTCTGTTCTTCTTGAAGAGACTGGACTCAGGACCACACAACTGGTAAGTAGTGCTGTTGGG
>NW_027772674.1:0-293 GCF_054177405.1 Leptonychotes weddellii | reverse complement strand
CCTCCAGCCGACCCGTCTAGTGGTGCCTAAGAGGGGTCCTCTCATCAGAGCCTGGAAGAGAACAGGAAGGCCTCTCTCAGGGGTAGCCTGTGCGGTGCGGAGGGAGCAGAAAGGGCACAGTTCCTAGAAAGCAGAAGGAGCTCCCTTCTAAGGGCAAGAGCATCAGGATGGGAAAGAAGCCACAGGTTCAAGTCCTGGCTCTGCCAGTTAACTCCATGTGTGACCTGGGGCAAGTCAGTCTTGGCCTCGTGAAGACTCATAGATTATAAGACAAATAACTTGATGTAATTTCA
>NW_027772673.1:0-293 GCF_054177405.1 Leptonychotes weddellii | reverse complement strand
AAAAAAAAAAGAATAAGAACAGATAATTCAGTACAAAGAAAAAAAACTGGAACAGGTGTTATAACTGGGAATATAGTATCATTCCTGGGAAGTGTGGAAGGCATACCTGACTCTAGTGAATATGATTATAGAAAGAGTCACCATCAGATTTTTCCTCCAACATTAAGTTGTATAGGTGCTGGCATGGAGTGTATGAAGAGTAAGGTTCTAAAATTTGTATGGAACCAGAAAAGACCCCGAATAGCTAAAATAATGTTGAAAGAGAAACCAAAGCTGGAGGCATCACAATTCTG
>NW_027772672.1:0-3765 GCF_054177405.1 Leptonychotes weddellii | reverse complement strand
AAAGGCAGTCGCTTAACCAACTGAGCCACCCAGGCGCCCTGCAGAACCAGTTTCAATGGCAATGCTATAGTAGTAGAATCAGAGGAAACAAGGGAATGATAAGAATGTCTTTTCCTTCCAAATGACTTGTGAAAAAAGATGGTCTCTTTGGTCTTAGGGAACTCCTCAGGTTCTTGGAAAATTCAAGGCGGAAAGTATAAGAGATAGCCCTCAAGGGAAATTATAGGGGCTTCTACTAAACTGAACATCTCAAGACCCAAATAACTAGTTAGAAAAAACAAAGACATTGGGGAGCCTGGGTGGCTCGGTCGGTTAAGCGTCTGCCTTCGGCTCAGGTCATGATCCCAGTGTCCTGGGATCGAGCCCCGCATCGGGCTCCCTGCCCGGCGGGAAGCCTGCTTCTCCCTCTCCCAGTCCCCCTCGCTTGTGTTCCCTCTCTAGCTGTCTCTCTCTCTGTCAAATAAATAAATAAAATCTTTAAAAAAAAAAAGTCCTTTGATGAACAAGAAACTATGCTGAGGTCACTTATCTGATGGTAAAGATTTTAAAAAAGAATCCCCCATTTCTTCCTTAATCTGATACAGTATACTTCCAAGCCATCTAGAGGACAGGTCCGTATAAAAAGCTATTTGCAGGGGTGCCTGGGTGGCTCAGTCGGTTAAGCGTCTGCCTTCAGCTCAGTCATGATCTCGGGGTCCTGGGATCGAGCTCCACGTCTGGCTCCCTGCTCTAGCCCCTCCCCCTGCTCATGCTCTCTCTGTCTCTCAAATAAATAAAATCTTTAAAAATAAAAAAAAAAAAGCTTATTTGCAGGCTGAAAATAACAGTATTCATACTAATGGTAATAAAACAGTCATAGTTGCAGTTAATGATGCTAAGATAAGCACGTGGTAGACACTAAATTAAATGCTATATATATATAAAATAGTACACACAACCACCCTTGAAGGATATATTATTATCCTCCTTTTCATATCAGGAAATGTATCTGGTTATGATAAGTAATGTTTCCAAAGTCACACACCCAGCAAGTGGGAAAGCTAGGAATTAAACCTAGTCTTGTGTCAATCTAAAGCCCATCTCTTTTCTCTTTATCACCCACCTATGATTTGTCCTCATTAAAGGAAAAGTCTATTCAATTAAAGTTATCTTTCATCCTTCTATCCTTACCAATGAAAACAAAAATATATATATATACTGAACATGAAAAAGGATAATGAGCCCATATTATCTGGTAAGAGTAATTAATAATCACTTAGGGATCATCTAACATCAGTATTCTTCAAAAACAAAAAGCAATTTAAAGCAAAGAGTCATCCAAAAGACAAAGCAACTCCTATTTATGTTTAATATTCATCTTTTAAGGAAAATATATATGAAGTAGAAGTTTCAAAAATATTATAAAAGGGTTAAGAAGTCCAATATTGCATCATAAAGTAAAATAAAAGTTAGGAGTCCACACGTTATAAAACTAATATGAAACCCCTTTAGCTAATATAAAATCATATGGCAAAAAACAAAAAAGACTGCAAATGACATCAGTCAATAATATGAAGGAATATAAATTCTACCATATACTGTTCTTCATGTTGCCCCGTCAGAATAATTGCTTTCTGCCTAACTGATGACATGTTGACATTTTTTACTATATAATTATAAATTAATCCTCTTCTTAAGTTAATCTTTCTGACTTGAGTAACTGTGCCACTCTAGAACAATATAAGGGTTTTTTTTTATTCTTATGTTAATCCCCATACATTACATCATTAGTTTTAGATGAAGTGTTCCATGATTCATTGTTTGTGCATAACACCCAGTGCTCCATGCAGAATGTGCCCTCCTCAATACCCACCACCAGGCTAACCCATCCTCCCACCCATAGAACAATATAAGGTTTAAAAAAAAACCCAAAACTACTGTACCTTTGCAACTTATCAATTGCATGTACATTTGCTTCTTTTTCTATTAAAAATTCCACCATTTGCTGTTTGTTCTCACTTACAGCAAGTAAAAATGGTGTGAGTTCATCCTGTAAAAGTGCAAAAACAATTTATAATTTACAAAATTACATATTTCCATACTGAATTTTAAAACTTATAAAGGATCCTCTAAACTCAAATATATAATATACAAAGTACTCTCACCCTTCTGTGCTTTCACCAGCTTCTCCTTCTCTTTCAAATAGCCCTCCTCAGGGGGCCTGGGTGGCTCAGTCGGTTAAACATCTGCCTTGGACTCGGTCAGCTGGGGTCGTGATCCCAAGGTCCTGGGATCCAGCCCCAAGTCAGGCTCCCTGCTCAGAGGGGAGTTGGCCTCTCCCTCTGCCCCGCCCCTATGCTCCTACTCTCTCGCCCACTCTCTCTCTCTCAAATAAATAAATAAAATCTTTTTTAAAAAATAAAATAAATAAAACTAAATTAAATAGCCCTCTTCCACTTCTTCAACAGATTAACTGCAGTCATTCTCCAAAACTCACTTCATTGGCTGGTTCCAAGAATCTTGGCTTCTATCACAGTATTTATTATGGTATACGCTAGTTATTTTATTGCACCCCCTCTAAACCAAGAGCTTCTTGAGGAAAGGGATTATTTTTTTTCTCTATATCTCCAAAATCTAAAACATAGCAGTAAATGCTTTAAGTATTTTTATTGAGTTAACAACCTAAATGATTATCTCTGGAGTAGTGATTTTTAAATTACATTCCGAAGAACATATACTTTGCTGGAAGGTAAGTACTGTGCCCCAATAGAAAGATTCAATGATCATCTATGTCTCAGAAATATTACAAAACTGCACTATATATCTAGCACAAAAGATATCCGTTTAAATTTGCTTATCCCCATTTGACAATACTTTCTTGTGGCAAACATTAACATTTGAGAAATTAGAGATTCGGGGATATAGTTTTGAGAGCTTTCCAATAAAGATGAAGGTTTTCGGGGTGCCTGGGTGGCTCAGTCGTTAAGCGTCTGCCTTCAGCTCAGGCCATGATCCCGGGGTCCTGGGATGGAGCCCCACATCCTGCTCGGCGGGAAGCCTGCTTCTCCCTCTCCCGCTCCCCCTGCTTGTGTTCCCTCTCTCGCCGTCTCTCCGTCAAATAAATAAATAAAATCATTAAAAAAAAAAAAATGAAGGTTTTCTCCAGGTTACACAAACATGCTTGATTCTCTTCTGTCAATGGTATCAGGATCCCAGATGGCAACATAAGGCACTCTTGATCCAAATGGGTCACTGAGGAGATGGACTCGGAATTAAAAGAGTGGCTTTGGGGCAACTGGGTGGCTCAGTCAGTTAAGCATCTGTCTTTGGCTCAGGTCATGACCCCCGGGGTCCTGGGATCCACCCCTGCATCAGGCACCCTGTTTCTCCCTCTCCCTCTGCCCTTCCTCCATACTCATGTTTGTTCTCCGTCTCTCTGAAGTAAATAAAATCTTAAAAAAAAAAAAAATATATCATTAAAGTGAAATCTTAGACAATTAAGTTATTTCAAAATATTTTCATTCAGGGAATGCAGGAGCTTCCAAATATGAAAAACTGACCCTACCTGTCAACCAACAGTGTTTCTGTAAGGGCAGTGGTAGAAATAAAGCATGTCACAGAAACAGAAGGTGGACTGGTGCGCGTGGTCATCAACTACTCCCCATGTGCAGCTACCACCCCACTGAGGAGCTACACAAGGCTGAGCAGGAACTACTCTCTGAAATGGGAGACCCCAATGTGGTACGTGGCGGGAAGAGTGGCTACAAGCACAAGTAAATGCCCCTG
>NW_027772671.1:0-293 GCF_054177405.1 Leptonychotes weddellii | reverse complement strand
TCTTGGACAAGGGGCAAGGGCACTACCTTCTGGAAAGCTGACATCAAGAGAATAGTGTCATTAAGTCCCTGAACCCTAGAGAAACCATGTTAGTCCCCAAATGATGAGAGAGAAACGAACATCTCTCTTGTTTAAATCACAGATATTTTCAGTCTCTGTTATTGCAGATGAAAATAAATCTGATCTAACACAGGTGTATAAGGAGATCTGTGAATATCCCAGTCTTGTTAATGACAAATCACCTCAGGCACTTTTTCAGCCTCCCCTGAAGTGCTCCCAGGCACCAGGCAAGG
>NW_027772670.1:0-293 GCF_054177405.1 Leptonychotes weddellii | reverse complement strand
GGTTTGGTGGGAAAAGAGCAAGAACAAAAGGCAGGAAAAAAGAGAGTCATCAGTGAGGAGAGTCAGAATAAAGACACCACTGATTTAATATTTGTGTCTCACCCATTCTCAGCACCAATGTGAAATCTAGCACTCCGAGCAACCTTTTTCTACTTGCAGAGAAGAAAGACTAGAAAGAAACACACGCAAATGTTAAGACTGATTTTTGTCTCACTGGTGGATTATGGGTGATTCTAATTTTCTCCTTTATGTCTTCAAATGCTTATGATAGGGAAGTATTTTTAAGGATTTCT
>NW_027772669.1:0-293 GCF_054177405.1 Leptonychotes weddellii | reverse complement strand
GGGCGCCTGGGTGCCTCAGTCATTAAGCGTCTGCCTTCGGCTCAGGTCATGATCCCGGGGTCCTGGGATCGAGCCCCACGTCGGGCTCCCTGCTGCGGGAAGCCTGCTTCTCCCTCTCCCACTCCCCCTGCTTGTGTTCCCTCTCTTGCTGTCTCTCTCTCTGTCAAATAAATAAATAAAATCTTAAAAAAAAAAAAAAAGAGTAAGCTTAAATGTTCTTACCACAAAAAAAGAAATGGTAATCATGTAAGGTGATGGAGGTGTTAACTAATCCTAATGTGGTAATCATTTCA
>NW_027772668.1:0-293 GCF_054177405.1 Leptonychotes weddellii | reverse complement strand
TTGCCTAACTTCTGTAAGTAGAAGATCCTATTAAGCTTAGGTTTGGTAAGAAAGCATGACACAGGGGATGAGGGTGAAATTTTAATTTTAGAACTGGTATAAGGTTAAATCTCTGTAACTCAGAAGTAATAGACATGGAAATCTATGCTTAACTAATTCAGTAATGACTCAGCTGAGCATTTAAGAATAGAATTCTTATGGGCGCCTGGGTGGCTCAGTTGGTTAAGCGACTGCCTTCGGCTCAGGTCATGATCCCAGGGTCCTGGGATCGAGTCCCACATCGGGCTCCCTGC
>NW_027772667.1:0-293 GCF_054177405.1 Leptonychotes weddellii | reverse complement strand
AAAACCCAGAAATAAAGCATTATACCTCTAATAAGCAAAGAGCTTTTTAAAATGGAGAACAAGAATAAAAATCCTACAGAAAAATAGGCAAAAAAAAAAAAACAAACACAAAAAGACAATTCACAAAAATACATAAAGATGGCCCTTAATACATGAAAAGATATTCAACTTGACCTACAAGAGAAATGCAAATGTGAACCACAATGAGATACTAGCCATCATCTAGCCAATTTCCAGCCATCATATTGGCAAAAATGGAAAAGCTTGATAATCAACTCTGTTGACAGGGTTAT
>NW_027772666.1:0-293 GCF_054177405.1 Leptonychotes weddellii | reverse complement strand
AAGAACCACAAGGCTTGGGTGACCATCTCCTCAGAGCTCGGCTGGTTGGCGCTGGGCCACCCAGGTCACCACTACCAAGCCTGCCGCCAGCACTAGAGTCCTCCAGGCCCCTGTCCCTTCTCTGATCCACTTTGTGCAGCCTGGACTCTACACCCTGAAGCCATTCTGAAAGGGGTCTCTCCTTTCTTTTTTTTTTTTTTAAAGATTTATTTATTTATTTGAGAGAGCGAGAATGAGAGAGAGAGAGAGTACATGAGAGGGGGGAGGGTTAGAGGGAGAAGCAGGCTCCTCGC
>NW_027772665.1:0-293 GCF_054177405.1 Leptonychotes weddellii | reverse complement strand
AACACGAGCAGGGGGAGCGGGAGAGGGAGAAGCAGGCTTCCCGCCGAGCAGGGAGCCCGACGCGGGGCTCGATCCCAGGACCCCGGGACCGTGACCTGAGCCGAAGGCAGACGCCCAACGACTGAGCCAGCCAGGCGCCCCTATTTTATTTATTTTTTTAAGTAAGCTCCATACCCAACGTGGGGCTCAAACTCATGACCCCAACATTAAGAGTCATGGGCTCTTCCCACTGAGCCAGCCAGGCGCCCCTGAAGGAGGCATTTGAAGCACCTTTTCATAAAAAAGAAAGGTTC
>NW_027772664.1:0-293 GCF_054177405.1 Leptonychotes weddellii | reverse complement strand
GGCCCCCTGGCGCCCTCGGGGGCCTCACGCTGAAGCAGAATGAGGTGAGGAGCGCCTAGTCTAGGGTGGTGGAAGTGAGGAGGGAGGTCAGGGGTAAGGAAGACCCTTTGGAGAAAAACAAACCCAGCGCTACCTGCTGAGTGGCCTGGGATGGGAGGAAAGGAGGAGAGGGAAATCTAGTCTCCAGCATTAGCGACACAGCGGAGGGGAAACTGGTTTCCTGAGTTCGGAGTGAGGAGGGAGCGTGTCTGGGTTTGGGCTGGTGTGGGGCGGGAGGGAGGTGCCCGAGAGAC
>NW_027772663.1:0-293 GCF_054177405.1 Leptonychotes weddellii | reverse complement strand
CATTCAAAATGCAGGCAGACCCTGAAGCAACATTACAAAACCACCATAAAGGGCGCCTGGGTGGCTCAGTCATTAAGCGTCTGCCTTCGGCTCAGGTCATGATCCCAGGGTCCTGGGATCGAGCCCCGCATCGGGCTCCCTGCTCCGCGGGAGGCCTGCTTCTCCCTCTCCCACTTCCCCTGCTTGTGTTCCTGCTCTCGCTATCTCTTTCTCTGTCAAATAAATAAATAAAATCTTTAAAAACAAACAAAAAAAACCCAAAACCACCATAAACTGAAGAAACAGAATGTCCT
>NW_027772662.1:0-293 GCF_054177405.1 Leptonychotes weddellii | reverse complement strand
AATAAAATTAACAATTGTATTATTTTATCAATGAAATTATTAAGTGAAACTGGCATTTTTGTTTTATTGCAAGTATGTGACAGTAATCACCAGCAGTTTGATGCTCCTGACTTGATTTGTGTGAAGCTGCCAGTAGTTTTATCCACTGCTGCTTTTGTACCATCAGTCCAAATGTCAGTATGGTTTTTCTTTTTTTTTTTTTTTTTTTAAAGATTTTATTTATTTATTTGAGAGAGAGAATGAGATAGAGAGAGAGAGCATGAGACGGGGGAGGGTCAGAGGGAGAAGCAGAC
>NW_027772661.1:0-3766 GCF_054177405.1 Leptonychotes weddellii | reverse complement strand
TAGGGCACCTGGGTGGCTCAGTTGGTTAAGCGACTGCCTTCGGCTCAGGTCATGATCCTGGAGTCCCGGGATCGAGTCCCACATCGGGCTCCTTGCTCAGCGGGGAGTCTGCTTCTCCCATTGACCCTCCCCCCTCTCATGCTCTCTCTCTCTATCTCATTCTCTCTCAAATAAATAAATAAAATCTTTAAAAAAAAAAAGATTTGGTTTATTTTAGAGAGACAGAAGGATGGGGAGGGGCAGAGAGAGGGGGAAGAATCTCAAGTAGACTCCATGCTGAGCTCGAAGCCCAACTCGGGGCTCAATCCCACGACCCTGAGATCATGACCTGAGCTGAAATCAAGAGTTGGATGCTTAGTGAACTGCACCACCCAGGCGCCCCAAAACTAATCTCACTTTTAGTCTTACAAAACTAATCATACTCTTTTCCTATGATCCAGCAATTGCTCTCCTTAGTGTTTACTCAAAAGAGCGAAAAGTTGGGGCTCCTGAGTGGCTCAGATGGTTGAGTGTCTGCCTTCGGCTCAGGTCATGATCCCAGGGTCCTGGGATCGAGCCCCATGTTGGGCTCCTGGCTCGGCGGGGAGCCTGCTTCTCCCTCTCCCTCTGTCTCTGCCCCTGCTCACATTCTCTGTATCTCTGTGTCTCAAATGAATAAATAAAATCTTTAAAAAAAAAAAAAGAGCAGAAAGTTTATGTCTACCTAAAAACCTGCACACAGATGTTTCTTTACTCTTAATTGCCAAAACTTTACTCTTAATTGCCAAAACTTGGAAGCAACCAAGGCATCCTCCAGCAGGTGGATTGATAAATAGACTGGTCCACCCAGACGATGGAGTATCATTCAGCGCTAAAGAGAAATGAGCGGTCAAGCCCTGAAGAGACAGGGAGGAATTTTAAATATACATCAGTAAGTGAAAGAAGTCTGTGTGACAAGACACCATACCATAGGATTCCCACTCTGTCACATTCTGGGAAAGGCCTGAAATATGGACACAGTAAAAGGCCCAGTGGTCACCAGGGGCTGGGTGGAGAGAAATCAATAAGTAGGTGGAGGATTTTTAGGGCAGTGAAAATACTCTGTGGGGTGCTATGATGGTAGAGAGGTGTCATTGTTCATTTGTCCAAGCCCATAGAATGCACCCCACTAAGAGTGAACCCTAATGTCAACTACACACTTTATGAACCATAATGTGCCCCTATCTGCTCATCAACTGTGACAAATGGGAGATGTTAGCTGTAGGGGTGGGGAGGGTAGCATATGGGAACTCTGTACTTTCCCCTCGGTTTTTTTTTTTTTTTTTTTTTTGGTCAAACAAGACTGCTCTAAAAAAAGTCTAAATTTTTTAAGAGTATTACATGAGTTACAACCACACACAACAGTGTGGGTGAACCTCACAAACACAATTTTTGTTTGTTTGCTTATGCATTCCTTTTCCCCAGCTCTCCTGAGGTAGAACTGTTACATAAAAAGTGTATGTGTTTAGGATTATTGCAATCAAGCTAAGGGACATACCCTGTACCTAGTCTTCTTTGGTTTTGGGGTTTCTTTCTGGTTTTTTTCTTCTTCTTCTTCTTCTTCTTCTTTCTTCTTCTTTCTTCTTCTTCTCCTTCTCCTTCTCCTTCTTCTTCTTCGGACAAGCCGTGTGACCCGTTCCTGTGGGGTATACAACAGGCAAAACAAATCCACAGCTGTGGGAGTTGGGAGCGTAGCCCCCAGGGTCGGACAGCGGCCAGGCGGGGATCGAAAGGTTTCTGGGAGTTGGCCATGTTCTGTTTATGATCTTTTGCCGGTTACGTGCAGGGTTTGGTTTGTGAAAATTTGTCGAGCTGTATATTTCTGTGTCCACTTTCCTGTGGGTTATACTTCATTAAAAAGTTCCAGAAAAAATAGCGTTTGTGGCAGAAAACTGGAAATCCCAGAAAAAGGGAAGGAAGATGGCCCCTCTCGTCCATCCTCTTCCCAGTGGGAGAGGTCCTCAACTCTAGGCTGCAGATGACATGCTCCTCCCCACCGACCCCACCTTGGGTCCTGGGCCAGGCAGGGGCTCCATCCTCACTGGGGGCTGAGCCCTGGACCTGCCGGGAGGACGGTCAGCAGGTCTCAGGAGGGCCTCCCAGCATGGGTGAATCACTGCATCTTGGAAACATGTTCTCTTGGTTCAGGAAACATCCCCTCAAAGCCACCTTGGCCCATCCCAGAAGCCAGGAGACTCAGTCCCCGCCTCCAAGGGGCTCCCCAGGTTGGTGGCCCCAGCAGTCAGGATCTGGGTGTTGAGGGGCACTTGAGTCCTCCCCGGGCACATCACGGTGGCGGCTCTGAGTGAACCCCAGGGTGCCCCTCGTCCTTGAGAGGCAGTGGCAGGGCGGGGGCCTGGACCAGGGCTGGGGCTGGGCCGGTGACATCATGAATTGAGTTTTGCCAGTTCCTTCTTGACCTCGGAAACCCCAACATCCCGCTCCAGGAACTGGCCTGTG
Source organism: Leptonychotes weddellii (assembly GCF_054177405.1). Classification (NCBI taxonomy): domain Eukaryota; kingdom Metazoa; phylum Chordata; class Mammalia; order Carnivora; family Phocidae; genus Leptonychotes; species Leptonychotes weddellii. Next base: position 1,288 of record NW_027772661.1, on the reverse strand, counting down.
GAATTGGCTTTGGCTGGCCGCCCCAGGAGTGTGGTGGGGAGGCCCCATGCGCCCCCCCCGGCGGCCTGTCCCTGAGGCCCCCCTTTCCTTCAGGGGCTCCCGGGAAGCCCGCACCAGTGTGAGAACCAGCAGGGTCAGCTTCCTCGGTCCCCGCCCCCACCCCCCACCCCCGGTAACTGCAGGAAAAATAAACAGCTGTCCCCCTCTCTCCGCAACTGGAAACACCGCGGCAGCCCGAGGCCTCAGACCAAGCTGTGGGGCTGACTCACTGTTCGCTGGGGTGGGGGCAGTGAGAAGGGGCTCAGGGCTGCCCCAAGGAGCCCCGCGGCGACCTCAGGATAGGCCCACCCCTATCTGGGCCCCACACTGTGCCCTGAGCCAGGAGGACGGGGGCTATGCCCATCCTGCCGCACCCCTGCTCTTCCACAGCTCAGCATGTGAACTTTGGCCCCAACCTCTCCCGACTTCAGTGGCCTCATTGCCTCCACAGATGCAGGCCTGGGCACCTCTGGCTCTGACCACAGTTGTGGACCACGATGGTGGTAGGGCTGCAGTTCGGGGGGTCCACCCAGGGGCCACAGCCAGGGGAAGGCTTCACAGAGCAGGGCAGGAAAACGGACGCTTCTGAATGATTTTAGCCAAGGCCTCCCAGCCGGCCTCGCCCAGTCTGGGGTCTGTGGATCCTGAAGGTGCCGCGGTCTGGTCCTCAGGCCGTCCCCCTCCCGTCTGTCTTCTCTCCCTTTCTCCCTCCTTCCTTCCTTCTTTCTTTCTCACTGATAACCTTTCAGTTTCTCCAAGCCAGCTCCCTCCTGTGGACGGACGGCATGGTCAGGAAGGCGGCCCTTTCTCCCTGGCTGCGTTTGGGCTGGTGAGGGACGCTCCGGGCCCTCCCCGTCTCCTCATTTACAACCGGCACTAAAGCCTTGCCTGGGGCCTGGTGGTCCTGGGAGCCGCTATGTGCTGGGCCTGGGCTGGACCTGGAGTCCGTGGAGATATGGCTCCAACATCTGGGGACAGATGAGGACAGGGATGAGCTGGAGAGAGGAGATTTGTAGCGCAGGGACCTGCTGTGAGAGCATGTGGGCCCGCACCTCGCAGGAGAGGCTTGTGGGAGGCTTGTCTCAGGAGATGCTTGTCTCAGGGGAGGCTTGTCTGAGGGGATGAGGCTTGTCTCAGCAGAGGCTTGTCTCAGGGGAGGCTTGTCTCAGGGGATGAGGCTTGTCTCAGGAGAGGCTTGTCTCAGGGGAGGCTTGTCTCAGGGGATGAGGCTTGTCTCAGGGGAGGCTTG
>NW_027772660.1:0-293 GCF_054177405.1 Leptonychotes weddellii | reverse complement strand
ACTCGATCCCAGGACCCTGGAATCATGACCTGGGCCGAAGGCAGCCGCTTAACCGACTGTGCCACCCAGGCGTCCCTAAATGAGTAAAATCTTTAAAAAAAAAAAACCACACACACATACACACACACACACAAATATATATTTTAGGAAATCTTAACTTAGAAGAATGAGACAATGTTATATGTAGAAGAAGAAGAGAAATAATGAGATAAGTACAAATGAAGTTACGAAAGCTAGATCTGGGCCATGTGGTTTAACCAGCATACCTGTAACAGCTTTTATATGAAAATATC
>NW_027772659.1:0-293 GCF_054177405.1 Leptonychotes weddellii | reverse complement strand
CTCCCAAGAGGCCAGGCCCCACCCTGAGGAGCCTCGGCGGGAGGAGGAGGTCCAACAAGTGGGCTCCGTGATCTGGGCCCTCAACCCCGAGGATGGGCCTGCCTTGCACCGATTCGAGGAGGGCCTCTGTGGTGCAGAACTTCCTAGAGAAGCATGTCTCAGAAAGGTACCTGGGTTGGAGGCCTGGGTCTCTCCCTTCCGACCCAGCAGATGATTTCATCTTCCTGAGCCTCTGTCTCCTCATCTGTAAATTGGGAGTGCTATACCTCTCCCATAGGTGTGGAGGGGTTGAA
>NW_027772658.1:0-293 GCF_054177405.1 Leptonychotes weddellii | reverse complement strand
CGAGTCCCGCATCGTGCTCCTTGCTCCGCGGGAAGCCTGTTTCTCCCTCTGCCTCTGTCTCTAGTGAATAAATAAATAAAATCTTTAAAAAAATAAAATAAAATAAAATAAAAATCCATTTAAAATGACAGAACTTACCTAATAGGTGTGGTTAAGCCACACAATTATTGAACTCCAATTTAGGGCCCACATTCTAAGGCTTTGGCCCTGCATCAAAAGATTAACAAATAAATATAGGTGATGTTTTCATCCAAACAAAAACAAAAACAAAAGTTTTCAATATGTATACATTA
>NW_027772657.1:0-293 GCF_054177405.1 Leptonychotes weddellii | reverse complement strand
CAATGACAAAAACTGGCAAAAATGGTCAGAATTAACTTTGTTAGAAGTTTGGAAAATTTAACCAATGGGCTTGCAGCAACCCAGAGAGCATTCTTTAAATAAAAACTAATTTCCGTAAGAACAGTGAGATCTGTTGTTTTAACTTGTCCTAGACCTCTGCTCTCTATCCTGATGGTTGCCTTGAAAAATGGCCCACATCTCAGGGGAGCAAAATGGAGCTGGAGTTCCTTAAAGCCTCATTTTCTTTTTTTTCATTTTATTATGTTATGTTAGTCACCATACAATACATCGCT
>NW_027772656.1:0-293 GCF_054177405.1 Leptonychotes weddellii | reverse complement strand
AAAAAAAAAAGAATAAGAACAGATAATTCAGTACAAAGAAAAAAAACTGGAACAGGTGTTATAACTGGGAATATAGTATCATTCCTGGGAAGTTTGGAAGGCATACCTGACTCTAGTGAATATGATTATAGAAAGAGTCACCATCAGATTTTTCCTCCAACATTAAGTTGTATAGGTGCTGGCATGGAGTGTATGAAGAGTAAGGTTCTAAAATTTGTATGGAACCAGAAAAGACCCCGAATAGCTAAAATAATGTTGAAAGAGAAACCAAAGCTGGAGGCATCACAATTCTG
>NW_027772655.1:0-293 GCF_054177405.1 Leptonychotes weddellii | reverse complement strand
GCATAGTGTCTAAAAAAAATCAATACATATACCTTAATTTAAAAATACTGCTAAAAAATGCTAACCATCATGTGAGCTTTCAGTGAGTCATAATCTTCGCTGGTGGGGGGGTCTTGCCTCGATGTTGATGGCTGCTGACTGATGAGGTGGCTGCGGCAATTCCTTAAAATAAGACACTGATGAAGTTTGCCCCAGTGACGGACTCTTCCTTTCACGAATGATTTCTCTATAGCAGGTGGTGCTGTTTGATAGCATTTTACCCACAGTAGAACTTCTTTCAAAATTGGAGTCAG
>NW_027772654.1:0-293 GCF_054177405.1 Leptonychotes weddellii | reverse complement strand
CTCTCTCTCTCTCTGTCTCTCATGAATAAATAAATAAAATCTTAAAAAAAAAAAAAGGAATTATTACTATAAACCTTTGTGTGTGTGTGTGTGTGCGCGCGCATGTGTGTGTAAAACCAGTCTTAGGTTTTTAGTTGTCATTGTGCTGGTAACTCCAGACATAAACCACAGCCTGTGTTCCTATAGTACATCTCCATTTAAATGTCCCATGTTACTTCATCCAAGAGATTTTTCTTTCATATTAAATTGGTCCCCTTCCCAGTCATCTCATATTCACAAATGGTATTCTCTGT
>NW_027772653.1:0-293 GCF_054177405.1 Leptonychotes weddellii | reverse complement strand
GACCCCACTGTCCCGCCCTCCACAGGAGCTGCTGGGTCCTCACCATGTGTTGGCTTCCTCTCAAAAGCTCTTCTGCCAATGACTACGTATCAGACAGGCCCGCAATACATGGTGAGGCAGCGGTAAGCCGTCTGTGTGCACGCTTGTCCTCAGGCAGGACTGTGAGCATCAGGGGGACAAAGACCTGCTTTGTTACCTGTCGTAGCTCCCGGAACATACGGGCACTCACCTGCTCAATGAACGAGCGACTGGATGAACGAACAAATGAATGGACAAGGTCTTAAGAGTTGAGC
>NW_027772652.1:0-293 GCF_054177405.1 Leptonychotes weddellii | reverse complement strand
TTAACCATAACTGTAAAAAGTTGAGCTTTCAGCATGAACTTCCCTGTGTGTTTTATATCTCGGGGAAGGAAATAATACAATATACGTTAAAGGGTAAAAATGCATCCAACTCCTAAGTAAAAATACAATGTGGAGTGATTGTTTCCTATTTAAACCATATTTGCATTGATTGGTGTAAGTGGTAACAGTGATATTTTGATATTTCTAGAATTCTTGATTTCATTGTTCTCTGATGTTTCGCTTTTCCTCCTCTGCCCTTCTGGCATTTTTTGACCTACCATATAAAATCATAT
>NW_027772651.1:0-293 GCF_054177405.1 Leptonychotes weddellii | reverse complement strand
TGGGGCCAAGACACCAAACAAAAAAACCTACTTTCTATAGAAAGGGGCTTTGAAAATCAGTGACAGACTCCAAACCCCTCATTGTCTTTGGACGGACTGAAGACCAAAGGATAACAATGTGCTGTCTCAAGGTCATATGTCTCAAGGTCAGAAGCAGGCCTGACAACCCTCCTGGTCTGCCTGACAGCCCTCCTGGTCTGCCTGGCACTGGAAAACTTGTGGGACGCAGGACTTTCAGTCGTAAAATCTGGACAGTCTTGGGAAGGCTGGGATGGGTGGGTCGCCCTGCAAGT
>NW_027772650.1:0-3766 GCF_054177405.1 Leptonychotes weddellii | reverse complement strand
AAAAAATCCAGTTCTGCCCCACTACATTAAATAACCCTCAAACTAGTATTCCATCAACTAACATGATGTGAGCCCTTACTGTGCCGTGAGCTGTTGGGGAAACTAAAAATCTAATCTTGGAGACAAAATCAAAGATCTGCAAAAATGTGTGGCCAGTCTTACTTTCTCTCTGGTACAGGTGCTCAGGGGGGTTGGAGAGGCTCCGCCTGAGACCCAGCAGAAGTGAGTGGTGGTGCTGGGCCCAGGACCCAAGTCTGTCTGTCTGTCCACCTCTCCTGCTGCGAGAACCTCTCCCTTCTCAGAGGACCACAGACCTTGAGCATGCCAACAGCAGGTTGAGCCCATCAATTTTCTTATGAAGGGGATTGCCTGCTGATGTCCACTGAGGCAAGAGAGCAGGTATTTTATTTTTTTAAAGATTTTATTTATTTGACCAGGGGCGGGGGCACAAGCAGGGGGAGTGGGAGAGGGAGAAGCAGGGAGCCCGATGCAGGACCCCGGGATCATGACCTGAGCCGAAGGCAGACGCTGAACCGACTGAGCCACCCAGGCGTCCCGAGAGCAGGTATTTTTTTTTTTTTTTTTAAAGATTTTATTTATTTGACAGATACAGCGAGAGAGGGAACACAAGCAGGGGGAGTAGCAGAGGGAGAAGCAGGCTTCCCACAGAGCAGGGAGCCCGATGCGGGACTCGATCCCAGGACCCTGGGATCATGACCTGAGCCGAAGGCAGACGCTTAACGACTGAGCCACCCAGGCGCCCCCCGAGAGTAGGTATTTTAAAGGCCTCTTCTTTCAGCAGGCTGAATGATCAATTTTCCCTTAGGACAACCAGACTAGAAATCTAGGCAAGTCCTGTGGCCAACCTCTCCAGGCCCCATCCAGCTTCCTGCACACATTCCCTGCACATCCATACGTGGCTTGGTGCCTCTGGTACGGTTGTCTTCGTTCCACCATTCAGGAAGGGGACTTTCTCCTCCACCTCCTGCCCCCAGATGTCCCCAGACCGCCCACCTGCCTGTGCCTGGAGGTCCGCTGAGGGAGCACTGATGACATCTAGTGGCCAAGGCCGAGGCAGCCACAGAAGAGCCAGGATTTGTGGTTTTCTCTCCTGGAGGGGAGCATAATCACTACCCACCCTTGGCCAGAGGAGGCCTGGAAGGAGTCTATGAGCTTTCCGAGGAGGGAGAAGCCCGGCAGGAGAGAAAGGTGGGACTAAGGGCTCAGAGACCTGTGGTTTGAATATGAAAAGGAACAGGACTTCATTTCTTCATCTAAGCTGGTCAAGGGGCACCTATTGTTAAAAAGCACAGAAAAGCTGGTGGGCTTTTCTTGATTCAGGTCCCTGGAAAAGAGCCAAATGAGGACTTCCGGAGTCGGACCCTTCCCATTCTTCATCTGCATTATCCACTATGTTCAGTAGCCACTAATGATACGTGGCTATTTAAATAAACTCCTTCAGTTGCACCAACCATATTTCAAGGGCTCAATAGCCACGTGTGGTTGGTGCCGACCTGCCCAACTGTGCAGGTTCTAGAACATTTCCATCACAGAAAGCTAGAATGCATAAATGCTACTCTATGGGCTAGGAATTTGTTCATGTGTCCTCTAAAATTTTTTCCCCATCAAAGTTTCCTTTGGAAGAAGCAAGGACAGAAAACTGGGTGGAACTGTCATCATGTTACACTCCAGTGGGGAAGCTCAGACTGACAGAAGCAACTGACACAAATTTGGCTTCAACTGGGCTTTTTCCAGATGCACGCTACTGTCTTTTTCCCAAGAACATGAGCCACGTAGGCGTGTGTATTTCAGGTTCCATTTGTCACTGGAGGTTAAGAGAGGCATTCTCTCCCTTTCTCTTCAAGAGAAATATCCTTTCTTTGTCATGCATTTGAGGAAAGTTAGTGAAAATGTTTGGGGTTCTCTGGTTTGGGATAAGGGAAGGTTCTTTGGGGACACAAGCTAGCCAGGTTCCAAGACCAAGAAAGAAGTCCTGAACCAGGGACCATTGGACCGGCCACTTATCTCTAACCATCCCATGGGTTCTCTTGGTACTTCATTTGCTCCTTCAATCAACATTTACCAAGCACTTACTGTGGGCCGGGTACTATTCTAAGCTCTGGGAATTCAGCCATGAGCTGAACATACACCTTCCCTGATGGAGCTTACGTGGAGGGGAGTGACCCATAAGATAAATAATGGTGCCACAACCATATAATGGATCCAGTTCAGCCCATGTAAGATAATAGCGAGCAACAGCTGCCTGGTTTTAAATTCATAACCCCACCCCTAGTCCTTAGCAAGCACTCTGCTCTCTGTTCACCATTAATTGATTTTCCCCACAATCATGTTAGGTCTTCAGTATTGTTATTCTCCCCTTCCACATGCGCAAACACTCCTAAGTAAAGGCAGTTGCTCAAAGCCACGCTGCTGGTACAAGGATGCACTAGCATCCAAGCCCTGGTCTCACTCCTTCCATATGGAAGTAAAAGTCTGTTGTCTAAGACCTGAGTTCTGGACTCACTTCTCTTAGCAAGTAGCTGTAGGTCTTGGGGCTAATCACAAAATCTTTCCCTGCCCAGCTATTCCTCTGTAAAGTGAAGATGGGATACCAGGAAATATTTAAGATCCTTTCCAATTCAAACATGGAGTGATTCTAGAATGCTAGGAAGGACCTGTAGCTCTGCTGGGGAGAGTCTGTCTTGTTCACTTCTTCTCTGGGGTAAAGACCGCTGGACACAGTCTGATGTGCCCCGTGGTGGGAAAACAAGTTGCTATGGAAACACAGAGCACTTAAGCCAACCTTGCGAGGGTGTGGCAGGGGAGTTAGCAAAGAAAGCTTCCTGGTGGAGGTGTTAGGTAAATAGAATCCTGAAGGAGAAGTAGAAGTAAGGGTGTTGGAAATGTGGAAAGGGAAGAAAGCTAGCTGGGCCAAGTGCACGGAAATGGCAGACACTAGAGGGAGGGTACTCCGTGTAGATGGTGTGTAGTTTGGAAGAAGGAGACCGGGGAGCCTGGAGAGGTGCCGAGTGATGGAGTTCATTAACCTGCTCAGAAGTGTTCCCTGCGAGGGTATTAGTCAATCGCTAAACCATGCTGCAGATGGGAAGACAGCCAAAAACACTTCTCAGCATCCACATTAACAAGGTCACGGCCACCAGCTTGCAATGTCACTCAATAAAGAGTGCCCTGAGCATTCACCCTGTGCTTTTGTACACAGACCTCTGTAGTTCACAAAGCAATTCCACCTGCCAAAACTCCCAAAGCTGTTAAGTGGCCGGTCCAGGACTCCCCAAGTTCAAGTCAAAGCTCCAACCTCTATTCCATAGCCAACTTCCAAATCCAGTGGCTGGTTGGCTGATAATCCTGGAGGAAAAACTAAAAGCAAGAGCATTTGTATTGGGGGTGATTTTGCAAGGAACTAGGGGGAGTGGAAGTCTGTGATCAAAACCTGCTCTGGTGAACGTTTCTCCTCCATTGTCCTTCCAGAACAGTCAGTAAGTGTCTGAACCTATGTGTGGTTCTCGGGATGGCACATGGCACATCCTGCTGGGCTTAGCAGAATTTCCTGCAAGGCTTTTTCTCACTTGACTCAGCAGGTCACTGAGATTGTGTGCCCCCCACCTTGCCCCAAGGCCTTTCCCCCTCCACATGCTCCTAGGCTTCCCCCTCCACATGCTCCTAGGCTTCCCCCTCCACATGCTCCTAGGCTTCCCCCTCCACATGCTCCTAGGCTTCCCCCTCCACATGCTCCTAGGCTTCCCCC
>NW_027772649.1:0-293 GCF_054177405.1 Leptonychotes weddellii | reverse complement strand
TTCCAGCCTCCACATGCTGTCTCTATACAAAGATCACTTGTCATGAGCATGACCAGCTCAGGGGGTTCAAGGCCCTGAAGGATGCTAGTTAGCTGTCAGGATAGGGAACAGTAAGTACACTTGTTATGTATATGTGTCCAGTCCAAGACACAAACCCATTTACCTGCACTGGGCTACATGGTGGAAAAACCTACCAAACTCAGAAACATTTCTATGAAGATGGCATTGTCAAAGCTCCAGCCTCCATGGGAAAATACACTGTTTGTGACAATACACATATACAAAAACCCAGA
>NW_027772648.1:0-293 GCF_054177405.1 Leptonychotes weddellii | reverse complement strand
CTCTCCCCCATGAAAAGCCATCTGTCTCACCCATCACTGGCCTGTGGCCTTTCTGAGTTTGGAAAAGCATATGGAAAGCAACTTTTTTTTTTTTCCCCTTCTTCCACGAGTAAAGGAGGTTTGAGATTTTATCTAGTTGGTCCTGGTCCTTGTCATTGTGTGGCCAGATGAGGGATCTCTGGGGGGTAGCAGAGGAGCTCCTGGCCCACTCAGATATCTGGGAAAGTTCTGGTTGGAGTTAATTCAGTCAACAATATATCTTAAGCCCCCACTCACTACATTCAGCCACTATT
>NW_027772647.1:0-293 GCF_054177405.1 Leptonychotes weddellii | reverse complement strand
TCTTTTAAGATCTTCAACTGATTGGACAAGGCCCACTCACATTGTGGAGGGTAATCTGCTTTACTCAAGGTCTACTGATTTAAATGTTAATCTCATCTAAAAAAATACCTACATAGCAACCTCCAGACTGGTGCTTGACCAAATATGGCTTCTGTGGCCTAGCAAAGTTGACATAAAATTAACCATCGCAAGATCCAAGTATGACAATATTCATATTTGTTTTTCTCTAAAAGCCAAAGTAAGAAGTGTCCATATCACACAAGGTGGCAAAATCAAATGCATTCATTGTACAT
>NW_027772646.1:0-293 GCF_054177405.1 Leptonychotes weddellii | reverse complement strand
TTATGCACAAACAATGAATCATGGAACACTTCATCTAGAACTAATGATGTAATGTATGGGGATTAACATAAGAATAAAAAAAAATGAAAAAATGAAAAAAAAAAGAAAACCTTAAAAAAGAAAGAAAGAAAGAAAGAAGGCCAGTGTGGTGAAGTATACTGGGTAAGAAGGTAAGTAATGGAGACGAAGCTAGAGATTTGACAGGGACCTGAGCAGGTAGAGCAGTAGTTCTCAAAGTGGGGTCCCCAGACCAGCAGCAGCATCCTTAGGGATGTGCGAGTGATGCAAATTCT
>NW_027772645.1:0-293 GCF_054177405.1 Leptonychotes weddellii | reverse complement strand
TCCGCACCGCATGCTTGTGGGCCAGGCTCTCCAGCCAGAGCGATGATCTTGGCAACATGACCGACCTGCCTGGACCAAGTACTTCAGCGTCTCTGAAGTTATGTGACTGACAGGTCCCGCGTTCACCGTTCGGCAGTGTCAGTTCCTCCTCTACGGGAGACAAAGAGGCGCTCTGGCTCTCACGCCCGGCCTCCGTCCCTCATTAAGAGCCTCTAGTCCTTGGGATCTCTCTGGAAGGCCTCGATATGATGCGCCCCCTGTAGACATCGTTTTCCCGTCTTTGCAGCTGAAGG
>NW_027772644.1:0-293 GCF_054177405.1 Leptonychotes weddellii | reverse complement strand
GGAGCTACCTTAGGTCCGGAAAGACATTTGAGTAAAGTCAAGAGTAAAGATACAAAATAAGTTCAAAGTGTGTGGAAGGTAGCCTGCCTACTGCGTAGGGCAATTAGAATAAAAGATGGTAGTATAAGGAGAAGCTGTGCTCTTGGGTTGATAGTAGATTGTTGAGGGCCTTTAAAGCCTACTGAGATGTTTGAATGTCATTCTTGAAGCTCAGGGTAAAGTCTGATAGAATCTTTGATTTAGAAAGTTAACTCTGTAGAAGAAATGTTGTAGAGGGAAGATAGAGAATGTGT
>NW_027772643.1:0-293 GCF_054177405.1 Leptonychotes weddellii | reverse complement strand
CTCTGGTACACTAGAAACAATCTAAGTGCTTATATTGTAATGGCATATTGATTTTCTGACTGTAGGATCCATCATAATTGAACAGTAAACTATCCTATTTAATTTGTGGAAGTGTTGTCAGAAGTATATAATTCTATATTATATATTAATAATTATATATTAAATAAATTTAAATAAGGCCCTTGGATTTATTTATCTACCTCATTTGAATTAAACTGCCCTTCTGTATGGTAATGAGAAGATGCAGAATCCCTACTTAATGATGAAGAATGATTAGAATTATAACATTTCTT
>NW_027772642.1:0-293 GCF_054177405.1 Leptonychotes weddellii | reverse complement strand
CTGAGCCACCCAGGCGCCCCAGAAGTACACATTTTCTTATTTTGTCCACTTTACTTCTTCACTTAGCTTTCAGTTTCACCCAAAATGTCCTCTCCTCTCTTTTATGACGAAGTCTCCTTTGGCTCTGCATCCTTTTTCTTTTCCTTTTTTTAAAAAAATATTTATTTGAGAGAGAGAGCATGAGAGAGCGAGCGAGCACATAAGCATGAGGGAGGGGAGAGGAAGAAGCAGACTCCCCACTGAGCAGGGAGCCTGATGCAGGACTCCATCCCAGGACCCTGGGATCATGACCT
>NW_027772641.1:0-293 GCF_054177405.1 Leptonychotes weddellii | reverse complement strand
CACATTTTAAAATTAAAACTTCATTAGAAAATACATTTCAATTTAAGGCGTATATGAAGATAAATATTTCCATCACTATGTGCTGGCTAGGTAGTACCTTGGCATACTTATAACAATTGTGTTTTTCACCTTACAATTTTTTTATCTGATTATAAAAGTAATGTGTGCTTATTAATATATCCTCAAAAGTATCTTCCCCCAAAATGACTTCTAATGGTTCCAAATCAGTCTAGCAAGCAGCTGTGCAGTAATTTGACATCTTCCTATTGTTAAGATAGTTCGGTTGTTTCTAA
>NW_027772640.1:0-293 GCF_054177405.1 Leptonychotes weddellii | reverse complement strand
GTTATTAAAATTATATATAAAGAAGAAAATAAAAAAGTAGTATGCAATTACTATACTGTTCTCAGTACAGAAAACCTTAGCTCTCCTATTTCCAAATAATTTTTATAAAGGCAAGATGCAGCAAAACAAAAACAAATGAAGGCTTGGGGTAAGACATATTTACATGTTGGGCTGAATTTAGATTATTTTGCAGATTCCCCCCAGCTTTAAATGTGTTAAAACTTGGTTGTATTTTTTAAATGGGTATAAAAAGGCCATCATTGAATGATTAGCATATGTAGCATATGAGATGA
>NW_027772639.1:0-3766 GCF_054177405.1 Leptonychotes weddellii | reverse complement strand
CTCATTCAGACTCTCCTAGGGAGAATCTGATCTGCTGCGTCCTCTGCAGCCAGTGATCTGCCTAGGTCCCCTCTGGAGTTTCTCTTAGCAGGGCTTTGGGCTCCGTGGTGCTGACTTCTCTCCGGCGTGGGTCTTTTCATTGAGAGCATCCTCTGTCCTGTGAACCCAGCTCACCGCCTTCCAGCCTGCTCAGTGCCTTCGTTCCGTGAAGTTATCATCTACACGAGCCTGTCCCTCTGCTCTAGAGTCCTGGGAACAGTCCAGATTTTGACACTCTCTTCTTGCTCTAATACAAAGCTTTTATTTTTATTTTACTTTTTTAAAAAATGTTTTAAGTAGGCTCCACGCCCAGTGGGGAGCCCATCATGGGGCTTGAACTCACAACCCTGAGATCAAGACCTGAGCTGAGATCAAGAGTCGATGCTTCACTGACTGAGCCACCCAGGTGCCCCAAGCTTTTATCTTCTGATAAGAGTTTGGATGTTCTCTGAAAGCTGATAGAAGAGGAAACGAGTCTACAAGAGGTCACCTGGCTTCCCTGAAGCTTGTAACCTGGAGGACTGGACCTTGAACCCAGACCTCTCTGATTCTTCTCCTCTTATTCTTTCCCGTGTACCCCATGCATGCCCTCTGAGCTCCTGCTCCCCCACTCTCAGCTGCCTGCCCCTGGGTGAAGGAAGGTAAGTTCCTTCGTCATCTTATGGACAATTATGGAGAGTCCTGCCCGAGACTGTGTGCAATGAATTCACTGGGCTTTGCTCGGAGAAAGCCAGTGCCCCTGCCTTGCCTCCAGCAAGGCCTGATGAGTTGTCTTGGAACTTTGGGGTTGAAGTTTATGGCTCTAACCTTATAGTCTGCCCCAAAGGCACAAGCGGTTTGGTAGATCAGGAAGGCTTCCTGGAGTAGGTGAGGTTTGGGGCAAGCTGCATGTCACTTGCTTACCAGGGACCATCCAGGCAAACAATCCCAGCTACCAAACAAAATGCTTGATGCCAGGCTCATCACCCAAGCTCAGGAAACTGCACTGATGGGCCACAGAGATTGGGATCTAAGATGGTTTTCTCTTTCCTAAAATGGGAGGATTAGCAGTGGAGGATTCTCCCTTAGTCATTTCATCTGGTTGCTGTGAACTTAGATAAGGAAATAAGTCTCAAATCTCTAGGCTCTATTATTCTTCATTCCTTCTTTTCTGTGTCTTTCTTACCAGTTGGGATGAGGTCAGGATTTCAGTCATCTTTCGGTCCAGTTGAGGGCTAATCCTGTCTAGCTTCCCCGGCTTGGGTAAGGCCCCATGGTCCGCAAACCACCAGCAGTACCTATAGCCTACGCTCACCTGAGCGTGTCCCCAGTCCTGTACTCACAGGTGCATCCCTGGACCCAGAAGGTCTTCCTCTTTGTCTCTGTCTTGGTCTCCAGAATTCAAGTGATACTTCACCTTCTCCTGGGAGCTTGTCTGGACACCCCCAGACTGGGCTTAGGGTCCTACCCCTCACCTTACCCCAACCTGTTTTTGTCGCAGGGACCGTGTTAGTCACTGACAACTGTCTGTCCTCTACTACACAGGGACTCCTGAGGGTCAGGCCCTGAGGCTGCCTGCCCCCGGGGTCCCCCATGCATGGCGCCCTGCAGCGAGGGTCTCTGGTTGACTCACAAATGGGGGTGCACAGGGAAGTTTGGTTGCTTTCTGGCTGTCTCACATGAGTCTCCCCGCCTCAGTCTGGTTCCCAAGGGCACAAAGAGCAGGTTTGAGGGGTCTTGCTGTCCCTCCTGCCCTCAGCGCAGAGCTGGGCGCCAGGAGTCCGGAAGCACACACCTTCACCTCTGCCTTTTTCATTCTGTCCAAGTCAGTATTCAGCCTAGCTTTAGGCCCCACATAAGATCTGCCAGATTTCTCCTGGCCTGAACCTCCTGTCCTATATTTAAACTCGACAGGAGACCCAGGAAATGGATTGTTGACTCCTAATTCACTGACAAATTGATGCGATAATGATGTCTCTTAACATCCCAGTGACCGCCATGTGTTTTTGGGCGACAGAAATGGGACATGATGGGTACAGGCGGGGCTCAGAGCTGCCTTGACTGAGTGGAAAGGGGGCAAAGATCTTCGATATGTTCCCGAGTGGGGAAGGCTCTTCATCGTTCAGCCTTCCTTCTGTCTCCAAGCAGGTTCCTGGAACACAGCGCAGTCAGCCCCAGGACGATGTCTGTGCAGGGGGCAGGTGCAAAGCCTCCATTCAGAGATAGGTACCCCTTTTGTGAGTGCAAACTGCCACCCAGGGACTGCCCTTCTGTCCACTCTGCCCTCCGGGGTGACAGGATACTAGGTTTCTTTATACTCAGAGTGCTGGTCTTTATTTTATTTTATTTTTTAAGTAGTCTCCATGTACAGCATGGAGCCCGATGTGGGGCTTGAACTCACAACCCTGAGATCAAGACATGAGCTGAGATCAAGAGTCGGATGCTGAACCGACTGAGCCCCCCAGGGGCCTCATCAGAGTACTGGACTTTAGATGCTCAAAGCTAGTTCCTGAATGCATACAATCACGGGGGACTGACAGCCTTGGTAGCCAGGACTGGAGGGACAGACAAATCCCAGATCCCCTCTGGCTCACAGGAGCCACACTGGCCGGCAGCCAGCTGGACTACAGGTCAGGAGGAAGCAGGGTCCTCAACAGAGGTGACACTGAGCCATTGGCCCGCAGCACTGGGTGCACAGCCCCGGGGTGACCCTGGGCACAGCGTGTATGGGTCCCCTTCCCCGTCCCCATCCTGCAGGCTTCTGACACCAAGCAGCAGGGGCTGCCTGCGGAGCCATGGGGTTCTGAGCCCTGTGCCAGACTTCCTTCTCCTCCATGCCCTGGGTTCTTGCTGCACCCTGGGCTCTGGCTCGTGGGATGGGTTCCTGGCGCCTTCTCCCATCGGCGTGTTCCCACCGAGAGGGCAGGTCCTCGCTCCAGGGGAACATTCATCCCCACTACCACTTCTCAGGCCCCCGACCGCTCCCACCCATCCACTCTGACTGGGGCTGGAGGCTTCGTACTGTCTTCTCTTCTTATGTTACCTGTATCAGGAGCTGGCCTTCTGCTGGACATCATGACAAAGGTCTCCTGGATCCTTTTTTTCTCCTTTCTCCCAGGTCTTAGAGAAGATGTGGATCCCATTTTATTCTGCAATCTGATTTAACTCAACATGACCTCTTACGGCCATACTTAGGTATATATTAGTTTACATCTTAAGTGCTTGCCATGTTCTAGGCTGGGCTTTACACACATTTAACCCTCACCAGAACTCTGTGAAATAGGCACCATTATCATCCCAAGTAACTTGCTCAGGTTACACAGCCAGTGAGATGCAGGCCAGGCAGTCTGGTTCCTGAGTCTGGATCTTAACCATTACTTCCTCCCAATCCAAGATGGCAGGAGGTTTTTGTGTTTAATTCATTCCTAGGACTTACAACAGTATCTAGTTCATCATAGACACTGAATAAAAATGTGTTGAATGAATGAATAGGTCATGAATAAGTGAATGAGACTTGGCGAGTCTCAAAGAAAGGGTTCAGTTTGTGCTGAGATCAGTGGTTCTCAAACTGAAGGGTGCGTCAGAATCCTTTGGGGGCTGCCTCCAAGTCAGAGGGCTGGGTCCTACCCCCAGAATTTCTGATTCAGTAAGTCAACACCGGGAATTGGCATTTCTAAAAATCACCGGGTGCCGCTGATACTACTGGTCGGGGCCCCATTTTGAGGAGCATGGGCTTAGGGTATAATCA
>NW_027772638.1:0-293 GCF_054177405.1 Leptonychotes weddellii | reverse complement strand
AGAACTTCTAGGAATTTACCAATAAGGAAGTAATCAGAGATTTATATGCTAAGATGTTTTTTGTAATAATGAAACCCTGGAAATAACCTAAACGCACAATAATATGGAAAAGGTTAAATAAGTTATAATAGATCCATATAATGGGCTAAGGAATAGCCATTAAAAGTTAAGATATAATGATAAGTGAAAAAAAGTTATACTATAAAATTATATATGTATATATATCAATAGGTATAAAATGGTTAAATATTATATGCAGAGTATGATTCTAATTTTATAAAAATGTTTATAGC
>NW_027772637.1:0-293 GCF_054177405.1 Leptonychotes weddellii | reverse complement strand
GAGGGCTATGGGAAACCATTGGAGGATGTTGAACAATGACATGATATGTCTTACTAACCAATGATGAATATTAGTTGGTCATTTCAAATTTGAAGGTAGTGCAGTATTTGCCAATCACTCCACACAGGACACATTAGACACTGCAGTGAGTGTCTCCTGAGAGTATTACTGAAAAAGAGAATTTTCTTTTTTTTTTTTTTAAAGATTTTATTTATTTATTTGAGAGAGAGAGAGAATGAGAGACAGAGAGCATGAGAGGGAGGAGGGTCAGAGGGAGAAGCAGACTCCCCGCC
>NW_027772636.1:0-293 GCF_054177405.1 Leptonychotes weddellii | reverse complement strand
CGGACCACACAGATGACACCGAGGCCAGGTCAAGGGAATTAAATAACGAGTGATTTTATTTCATTAGAGACAAAACCAGCAGCATCACAGCCTTAGCCCTCACCCCCCCATCCCCCTGGCCCCCCCCCTGCCCTGCTTCTGCCTAATGTCGGTAATGGGGACTTCGAGACCGGGACCTCGAGCGCCTGCAGAGAGAGAGAGGGGGGCCCCCGTGAGGACGTGCGCGCACGCGCGCACCAACACACTTGTGACCTCGGGGGCATCGGTGATGGGGGCGCAAGCTGCGGACGGAG
>NW_027772635.1:0-293 GCF_054177405.1 Leptonychotes weddellii | reverse complement strand
TCCAAAATGGAAGCTCTAACTGCTAGGATAAATGAGTCAGAAGAGAGAATTAGTGTTATAGAAGACCATATGATGGAAAATAAGAAACTGAGAAAAAGAGAGATAAACAACTACTAGATCATGATGGCAGAATTTGAGAGGTAAGTGATACCATAAAATGGAACAATATTAGAATAATTGGGATCCCAGAAGAAGAAGAGAGAGAGGGGCAGAAGGTATATTGGAGCAAATTACAGCAGAGAAATTCCCTAATTTGGGGAAGGAAACAGGCATCAAAATCCAGGAGGCACAGA
>NW_027772634.1:0-293 GCF_054177405.1 Leptonychotes weddellii | reverse complement strand
TGCACGTGTGTGTCTGTCTGTGTGTGTGTGTGTCGGTATGCATATGCAACAGTGTGTGTGTGTGTTTCGGTATGCATATGCAACAGCGCGTGCGTGTGTCTGTGTGTGTGTTTCGGTATGCATATGCAACAGCATCTGTGTGTGTGTGTGTGTGTGTGTGTTTCGGTATGCATATGCAACAGCGTCTGTGTGTGTGTGTGTGTTTCGGTATTCATATGCAACAGCGTGTGTGTGTGTGTGTGTGTGTGTTTCGGTATGCATATGCAACAGCGTCTGTGTGTGTGTGTTTTGGT
>NW_027772633.1:0-293 GCF_054177405.1 Leptonychotes weddellii | reverse complement strand
AGTTTGGATGACTCCCTCCAGATCCCAGATATAGGGTGAGAGAGAGTGGCCTCCCTCAGACCACAGCTCACCTACAGCAGCATGGGGCCTTGACCTTGGCAGTCCTACCTCCAGCAAGACCGGGACCTGGAAGGCAGGCCGCCTCTGCCCCCGGCCCCCGGGGGGCCTGCTTGTCCTGAGGCCTCTGCTCTCCTCCTGGGGACACTGGGGAGCCCAAAGGGAAGAAATGCTGTTCTTGAAAATGCCTTCAGTGGTTCTGGAACAGTTCACAAAGGCCATTCATACCTCACAGA
>NW_027772632.1:0-293 GCF_054177405.1 Leptonychotes weddellii | reverse complement strand
CAGACAGCGTCAGCTCGCGCCAGTCCGCTGGTTCTGCACTGCGGGGACCACTCGGCTCCCCTGGGAGCTGGTTAGGTGCAAGTGCCTGGGTCTCCCCAGGAGTGTGGGCTGGAACCCGGGATCTGCATTCGTAAGCAGGCCTTCTAGAGGCTTCTAAGTGGACACCAGGTGGGGCCCCCCCAGCCAGCCTCGGGTAGGTTGTCCTACAGAGCAGGCTATGCTAAGCTGCAAAGCAGGATCGTGCTCTGCCTCCTGCAGGGCCTGGCTCCTGATAAAGTGCTCAGTAGGTTCGA
>NW_027772631.1:0-293 GCF_054177405.1 Leptonychotes weddellii | reverse complement strand
GTCCAAGTGCAAAGGCTGTTGTCTTTCTACTCCTCCATCTTCCTCGAATTTCCCCGCAGCCTATTGCTCTAGGCCTGATGTTGATATTATCTTGGAGTCAAACTTATTTCCCTTTGGAGAAACCAATATAGCTTTTTTGTTATTATTTTCAGGGTAAAATGTACATAATCAATCATTATTGACATCTAGCACATTCACCATGCTGAGCATCACTATGAGTGACCATCACCACTACCTAGCCAGCTACCCAGAACATTGTCATCACCCCAAAAGGAAACCCCGTACCAATTAAG
>NW_027772630.1:0-293 GCF_054177405.1 Leptonychotes weddellii | reverse complement strand
GGAGCTACCTTAGGTCCGGAAAGACATTTGAGTAAAGTCAAGAGTAAAGATACAAAATAAGTTCAAAGTGTGTGGAAGGTAGCCTGCCTACTGAGTAGGGCAATTAGAATAAAAGATGGTAGTATAAGGAGAAGCTGTGCTCTTGGGTTGATAGTAGATTGTTGAGGGCCTTTAAAGCCTACTGAGATGTTTGAATGTCATTCTTGAAGCTCAGGGTAAAGTCTGATAGAATCTTTGATTTAGAAAGTTAACTCTGTAGAAGAAATGTTGTAGAGGGAAGATAGAGAATGTGT
>NW_027772629.1:0-293 GCF_054177405.1 Leptonychotes weddellii | reverse complement strand
GAAAGAAAGAAAGAAAGAAAAGAAGGAAGGAAGGAAGGAAGAAAGAAAGAAAAGAAGAAAGAAAGAAAAGAAGAAAGAAAGAAAAGAAGAAAGAAAGAAAGAAAGAAAGGAAAGAAAGAAAGAAAGAAAGAAAGAAAGAAATGGAAGGAAAAGTTCCAAACTCATTTTCTGAGGCCAGCATTACCTTGATTCTAAAACCAAAGTCCACTAAGAAGGAGAATTACATGCCAATATCCCTGATGAAAAATGAATGCAAAACTTCTCAACAAGAAGGTAGCAAATTTAATCCAACA
>NW_027772628.1:0-3767 GCF_054177405.1 Leptonychotes weddellii | reverse complement strand
CTCTCGCTGTGTCTCTCTGTCAAATAAATAAATAAAATCTTTAAAAAAAAAAAGATTTTATTTATTTATTTGACACAGAGAGAGCATGAGCAGCAGGGAGGAACAAGGCGAGAGGGAGAAGCAGGCTCCCCGCGGAGCAGGGAGCCCAATATGGGGCTTGATCCCAGGATCCTGGGATTCTGACCTGAGCCGAAGGCAGACACTTAACTGATTGAGCCACCCAGGCTCCCCAATAAATATAATCTTTAAAAAAAAAAAAAAGAGGGTGGCTGGGTGATGGACATTGGGGAGGTATGTGTTGTGGTGAGTGCTGGGTGTTGTATAAGACTGATGATAACAGAGTGCATCGGGCTCCCTGTTCAGCGGGAAGTCTACTTCTCCCTCTCCCACTCCCCCTGCTTGTGTTCCCACTCTTGCTATCTCTCTCTTTGTCAAATAAATAAAAATCTTAAAAAAAAAAAAGGCTGATGAATCACAGACCTGTGCCCCTAAAACAAATAATACATTATATGTTAATAAAATATAAATTAAGAATTCTGACGGGGCGCCTGGGTGGCTCAGTCAGTTAAGCATCTGACTCTTGATCTCAGCTCAGGTCTTGATCCCAGGGTTGTGAGTTCAAGCCCCATGTTGTGCTCCACACCCAGTGTGGAGCCTACCTAAAAAATAAAAAAAAAAAAAAATTCTGACAGTGTTCATATTTCCAGTTTTCCATGGTCTTTGTCAGAACAAACCTTAAAAGAAACGCAGTCTCCCTCTCAAGACTTCCTCCAGATTTCTTGTCAGGGAATTCCTCGATGAAGGTTGAAGGTGGGATGAACATGTGGTTTGCCTTCTTTTTATCTAATGCTCTTTGATCGATATTCTTCACCTCTCTGTGGAGAAATCACAAAGTCACGTATGGAAAAATACTGAAAAGTCAGCATGATCTTTTCACTCCTATTTTCATATGTAAAGAGAGACAAATATTTACAAAGTTATTCATTCAAGAGCAACTGACTGAAGTAGAGAGCTGACTACACAGCAGCTACTCAGTCCGGAGCCCCTGCTGTGTGCTAGGGGGCATATCAGTCCTTGGAGACACAGAGAGGAATAAGACGTGGTCCCTGAATTCAAGGAACATGCACTCAGATTAGGAGGACAGGAGAAGAAATCAACAATCTGAAAGAGGGGCGCCTGGGTGGCTCAGTCAGTTCAGCGTCTGCCTTCGGCTCAGGTCACAATCCCAGGGTCCTGGGATCGAGTCCCGCATTGGGCTCCCTGCTCAGCAGGGCAGTCCGCTTCTCCCTCTGCCTGCCGCTCCCTCTGCCTGTGCACTCGCTCTCTGACAAATCAGTCAATCAATCAATCTTAAAAACAAACAAACAAAAAAACAATCTGAAAAAAAGCTGAATTTTGAAGGCAAGCTGAATTCAAGTTGGGGATCTGCCGCTTGCTGTCTGACTTTGGGCAAATTACTTAACCTCTCCCTGCCAGTGTATCACCACCAACTTGGTGATAATAGAACCTAGGGTTGCAGTGAGGATTCACTGAGTTACCACAGGTCCCGTGCTTAGCGCAGTGTCTGGTACACAATAAATAAAGGAAGCGCTCTAGAAATGTCAGCAGCTGCTGCTGTTCTTATAGAAGACAGTTTTCAGCGGAGTGTGCTCAGATAAGCATGGGGTACACAATGGGAATGCCGAACTGGGTGATATACCAGCGGACTTTTGAAATGTAAGTAGACATTTACTTGATGAAGAAGCAGGTTACGGACACTCAAGGTAAACAAAATAGCAATAAAAATGTATTTGTGTGAATTAAGATTCTGTCATATACTTCTCTGCTGATGGAGGAGAGATGCAGAAAGACCGGTATTAAAAGACCAGCATTGGGGCGCCTGGGTGGCTCGGTCGTTAAGCGTCTGCCTTTGGCTCAGGTCATGATCCCATGGTCCTGGGATCGAGCCTCGCATCGGGCTCCCTGCTCTGCAGGAGGCCTGCTTCTCCCTCTCCCTCTCCCCCTGCTTGTGTTCCCTCTCTCGCTGTGTCTCTCTCTGTCAAATAAATAAATAAAATCTTTAAAAAAAAACCCCAAAAAACCAGCATTGAACTGAGGTAGGGAAGCTGAAGGGACTCCATTTTATTTTATTATTTTATTTTATATATTTATTTTATTTCGTTTTGCTTTTTTTTAAGATTTTATTTATTTATTTGACAGAGAGAGAGAGGGAGAGAGAGCACAAGCAGGGGGAGCAGAAGAGGGCGAAGCAGGCTCCCCGCTGAGCAGGGAGCCCAATATGGGACTCAATCCCAGGACCCTGGGATCATGACCTGGACCAAAGGCAGATGCTTAACCAACTGAGCCACCCAGGTGTCCCTATATATTTCTTTTAAAGATTTTATTTATTTATTTATTTGAGAGAGTGTGAGCACATGTACAAGTGGGGGGAAGAGTAGAGAGAGGGACATGCTGAGCATGGAGCGCAACGCAGGACTCGATCCCACGACCCCAAAATCACGACCTGACAGACGGACAACCGACTGAGCCACCCAGGCGGCCCTGAAGGGACACCATTTTAGAAAGGCTCCATCTCTGCTATTTTTCTGCTAGGCCCCATTTCAGAATAAGTCAAAGAAGCTATGTTCCCACTTTGAGGGGGAAGCAAGATAGTTAATCATTCTCTGAATTTTGTCCTAGGCCCCAAACACCTAATAATGTCTAAGAGCCAGATCCCAAATATGTTCCAAGCTGACACTGGCATCAATATCTCTACCTTCGGTAATTTACAGAATAACACCCGTTGTTCACCCAACACTTACCTCTGATTGGGCCCTACGCTGGACTCCTGAAGGAACAAATACCCTAGACCCCTTTCCAACATAAACCCCTAACCTCAGGCAATGACAAGACTCCTTCTCCTTTCCTTTCCAAGTCTCCCAGACATTCTGTCTGCTATTCTCTACCTGTCATTTATACTCTTCAATAAACTCTGTTTTCACTTTCTCTCTTGCATTTGATTTCTTTTTCTTTTTTTTTTTTTAAAGATTTTATTTATTTATTTGACAGAGAGAGACACAGTGAGAGAGGGAACACAAACAGGGGGAGTGGGAGAAGGAGAAGCAGGTCTCCCGCTGAGCAGGGAGCCCAATGAGGGGCTTGATTCCAGGACCCTGGGACCATGTCCTGAGCCGAAGGCAGACGCCCAACAACTGAGCCACCCAGGTGCCCCTTGCATTTGATTTCTATCCTGTGTAAAGCCAAGGACCCTCTTGGCTGGTCCTGGGGGAGCCTCCTCTGCATCCTCAGACTCAACCAGGCTGTATCAAAACCCATGGTTATTCCAACAATGGGCAACTTCTCCCAAGTCAAAGGAAGAAATTCTGTTGACACAATGTTCTTACTTTGGGATCTTCTGCCACAACTTTTTCTTAACCCTGGGGAGCCTGCTTCTGCTTGCAACAAAGAGGCAAAGAACAGCAGCAGATTGCATTTGTCCTTGTTATGATCACATTTTCTTTTCTTTTTTTTAAGATTTTATTTATTTATTTATTTGAGAGGGAGAAAGAGTGAGCAAGAGAGAACACAAGCAGGGGGAGGGGCAGAGGCAGAGGGAGAAGCAGGCTCCCTGCTGAGCAGGGAGCCCAATGTGGGACTCGATCCCAGGACCCCGGGATCATGACCTGAGCCAAAGGTAGACATTCAACGAACTGAGACACCCAGGCACTCCAGACCTGACTCTTAAAAAATGAGGTAACTGGGCGCCTGGGTGACTCAGTCATTACGCG
>NW_027772627.1:0-293 GCF_054177405.1 Leptonychotes weddellii | reverse complement strand
GCACGTTCTGCATGGAGCACTGGGTGTTGTGCACGAACAATGAATCATGGAACACTTCATCTAGAACTAATGATGTAATGTATGGGGTTTAACATAAGAATAAAAAAAAAATTAAAAAAAATAAGTACCTAAATATCTGTCTGAAGTTTTCAGTCACGATCCCTACTTTGTAAGTGAAATCTTAAAATAATTGTATTCCCACAAAACAGAGAAGGAAGGTACACATCATGATAGCATTTGGATTTGTTAACCATGCTCTCCTCCCATTTTCACTTGTCTCAAGAACTTTAGGT
>NW_027772626.1:0-293 GCF_054177405.1 Leptonychotes weddellii | reverse complement strand
CAACAGAAAAATATTTGTGAGCAGAGAAATCAAATATGTATGTTTTACATATATTATATATGAATCAGATATATATTATACATATAAATATATGACTATGATAAATATTTGTATATTATATATAAGTAAAATGTATATGTTATATATGAATATATATTGTATATATTAAATATATACGTGTGTGTGTGTATATATATATGTATCTTCTGGGGATACAATAATGAGCAAGGAATATAGCCCTTGTTTTCCTTCAGCTTATCGTCTACTGGGGAGTAAGAACAATAAAATTTGTA
>NW_027772625.1:0-293 GCF_054177405.1 Leptonychotes weddellii | reverse complement strand
CAGGTGTGTCCGTGGCGTGGGCCCCTGTGGCAATGCAGCCGCGTGGTCGGGGCCACAGCTCCGGGAGCCCCCCCTCCATTTTCCTCTGTCGAGAGAGCAGGTTGGACGGGGCGATGGTGGAGATTCCTTCCGGCTCATGGTATTCATCCGACAGGCATCCTTGAGCACCTGCTCTGTGCCAAGCCCGGTTCCAGGCTCTGGGGATGCAGCCGTGATCCCTGTCCTGCCCCCACAGACCTTGCACTCCTGGCGGGACACACGCAATGAGCAACACTGCAGACAATATCAGAGGC
>NW_027772624.1:0-293 GCF_054177405.1 Leptonychotes weddellii | reverse complement strand
TTTATTTTACAGAGAGGGAGACAGTGAGAGAGGGAACACAAGTAGGGGGAGTGGGAGAGGGAGAAGCAGGCCCCCTGCCAAGCAGAGAGTGCAATGCGGGGCTCTATCCCAGGACCCTGAGATCATGACCTAAGCCGAAGGCAGACGCCCAATGACTGAGCAACCCAGGTGCCCCACTATACTTATTACTGTTACACACATCAAATCATTCAATGCCATAGCCTTGTAAGATAGATCGTATCATCCAGCTCCAGAGTGGCTAAGTTGTCTGAAGTTGTACTAAGTTGGTAGAG
>NW_027772623.1:0-293 GCF_054177405.1 Leptonychotes weddellii | reverse complement strand
AAAGCACAAATAAGGGGCACCTGGGTGGTTCAGTTGGTTAAGCGTCTGCCTTCGGCTCAGGTCGTGATCCCAGAGTCCCAAGATCGAGTCCTACATTGGGCTCTTCGCTCAGCGGGGAGCCTGTTTCTCCCTCTGCTTGCTTCCCCTGCTTGTGCTTTCTCTCTCTGACAGGTAAATAAATAAAATCTTTTTTTTTTTTTTTAAAGGAACAAATCTTTAATTTGAGGGGGGACAGGGTTTTGTTTTTGTTTGTGGTTTTCAGTGATTTCACATGATCATTATTACTCATTGCT
>NW_027772622.1:0-293 GCF_054177405.1 Leptonychotes weddellii | reverse complement strand
AAGTGACCTGCTAGTTCTGCACTCTGATCTCACTCAGTAGATTTGTCATCCTCCTTACTCAGTATGTAAAGAAAGATCAGTGAATTGGATCTGTAGCTTTCACTCAATGCCAAGATGTATTAATGTCAGATTATTCTGAATGCACCTAATGGGACTTAACTGTATACATGCCTGATGATTTGTACAGGGCTATATATATTTTTTTTTCAGAGTTCTTTCATAGGTCATTTTTTTTAATTAAAACATTAGAAGCTTAAAAAACTATTGTTCTTGGTAAATATTATTCTCTTTTT
>NW_027772621.1:0-293 GCF_054177405.1 Leptonychotes weddellii | reverse complement strand
ATCTGCTGCTGCTGGAGGAGCAGCTTCTCTCGTCCCTGCCTCCAGCAAAGGATGGGGCACTCAGGTCCCTCTGCCCCTCCTCTGTCCGGGCTGGACTGGCAGCGGATTCCCACAAGTGGCAAGGACAGGGGGACTGAAGCCTACCCTGCCCTTTTCACTCATCCCAGCTCAAGGCAAAGGCTGGGTGTTTGCCTCCTGCTGACACTTGAATTCTCCATCACTGTCGGGAGTGGATGCAGCGGTCGGGAGGAAGAGATGCTGTGATTTGTCATCTAGTGCTGAGTTCAGAGCTT
>NW_027772620.1:0-293 GCF_054177405.1 Leptonychotes weddellii | reverse complement strand
GGCATGGGGGCTCTGGATTGGCTCAGAGGTGGAGAAGAATGAAAACCCCTAAAGAACTGGCCGCTAATTCTCTCAACCCCGGGTGCCCACTAAGCCCAATCCAAGAAAATGAGGTACAGATGGTGAAATGGATTTAGCCTAGCAACGTTACTTGGTAAAAGAAGAACACAAGCAACTTTTGTTTCCTCACATGATAGAAGTTAGATCTATTCCCTGTGAAGAATGAGAGGAGAAGACCCTTAACCTGGGCTGCAGTCTGACTCTGCTGCTCTCCAGCTGGGTGAGCTTGGACA
>NW_027772619.1:0-293 GCF_054177405.1 Leptonychotes weddellii | reverse complement strand
TAAGAATGAGCCTGTGATTTCCTTCAGCCTTAACTTCACTGAATGAGGTCAACGGCTGTTCATTTTGCTGTCACTGCCCCGTGCCTCTCACGCAAATCCGCGAGAGCTCTCACCAGTGAGCTCAGCTTATCGCGCAAGACTTCCTCTGTGGCCCAAAAGGGAACATGTAATAGGGCTGGTGCTGAGCTTTAAGCTCTTCTCAGAACCTGCTTTTCATTAGCATTCGATTTCCCACACTCCGCCAAGAGCCTCTAAGAATAGGCTCATTAGATATGGGGTCGGATTCGGCTCTC
>NW_027772618.1:0-293 GCF_054177405.1 Leptonychotes weddellii | reverse complement strand
ATTTATGTGTATGAGTTTTTCTTCACATATGTAATTTTATTATGAAAATTTTCAAACATGGTGAAAATTGAAAATACTTTTATAGTACCCCTATATCCACATTAACATATTCCATTCTTAACATTTTACTACATCTGCTTTCTTATTTATCTTTTCATCTATCTATAATTCAAACCTTATTATTTTATATATTTAAAAAAATTGTGTAGACATCAGTACACTTTTCCCTAAATACCTTGACATATATACAATCACCTAAAGTTTAATATTCATTTATAATTTTTGTTGTTTTT
>NW_027772617.1:0-3768 GCF_054177405.1 Leptonychotes weddellii | reverse complement strand
AATTTTGGAAGATTGACTTTATGTACTTCCTCTCCTTTAGTTCAAATAGACTTTTTTACATTCTTCAGTAGGTTTTCAGACTTTTCAAATAAGGCCTATCCATTTCTTCCTTTCTTTTTAAGATTTTATTTATTTGACAGAGAGAGCACAAGCAGGGGGAGCAGTAGAGGGAGAGGGAGAAACAGGCTCTCCGCTGAGCAGGGAGCCCGATGCGGGGCTCTATTGCAGGACCCTGGGATCATGACCTGAGCCGAAGGCACATGCTTAACCGACTGAGTCACCCAGGCGCCCCTCTTACTCCTTTTGTTCAAAAAATATGGTAGGGAATCAAACAGATTTTATATTCTAGTGGGGGAGGACAGAGTATAATGAAGTAAAACAAATAAATCCATTTCAGGTTGAGATTAATTTATAAAGGAGAAAAAAAAAGGCTTATGTGGTTGAGAGTAACTGATGGGAACCCATGTTATAGGTGGTTGGGAAAGGCCTTTCTGAGGAGATGACATTTGACCTGAAATGCTAAGTTTGATGAGGAGTCAGCCACTTAAATGAGCCAGGAAGAGCATTCCAGGCAGAGAGTAAAGAAGGACAAAGGCCTGAGGCAAGGCAGGTCCTGGCGCAGGATGAAGGGACTGAAAGGAAGCTCATGTTGCTGGGGCCTACTGAGCAATCTGGAGAGGAAGCAGGCCAGATCAGGTGGGGGCCTTGTGGGCCATAGTGAGTAGTTGGGATTTTATTTGAAGTGCATGGTAGCCCCCTGGGGAGTCTTAAGGAGAAGAGTGACACGTTCTGATTTATGGTTTAAAAAGATCATACAGCTTTTTGAGTAGAGAGAAGTACTGACGTGGGAAGTCCAGTTAGGAGGTTTTTTGTAGCAAGAGGTGAGGGTGGGGGTAGTGGAAATGGAGAAGCATGGGAGGCTTGGGGTGGGTATGTGGAAGCAAGAACAGAACGTGCTATTGGAATGGGTGTTATTGAGAGCTAAGCACTATTAGGTGCTGGGGAGGCCATGTGAGCAAAACAGAGATGGTCCCTGCCCTCACATGCATCTGGTGGCTTTGTTTTTTGTATATAATTCAGTAAATTTTAAGTCAGTTGCTTTTTTTCCACCTTATTGTGGTGTATGCCTTAGAAATAGTCTGTTCAGTAGCCTTGTTTTATTTTGCATCATAACCTTTAGCAGTCTCTGTTAGTGGGTCAAAGGGGAGACAGCACCATATGATCTTTAAGAGATCTGTCTCTGAGTTTAAAAAAATTACCTTGGGGAAGTTACTCAGGCTCTCAAAAGCCTTAATTAGGGATAATAATGGAACTAATGTTTTAGGTGAGCTCCTTGCAGGCCAAGCTCTTAGTATACTGCCTAGTGCATAACAAAGGCTCACTAAATGGTAACTTTAAAAATTATTCTTTGTAGTTATTGGCCTATCGATTAATTCTGCAGTATATTCATTTCTTATAGTTGCTGGAGTGAATATTGCTCAGAGAATTAGTTCAGTATTGTGCAGCTGTACCAGAGTTCTCAGTTGTGTTTTCTACTCTTGCTGTCTTGGGAAACTTCTCCTTTCTCACTTTATGTAGGGTGAAAGCATTTTTCCCCCCTAAGTTCAAGAGTTATTTATTGAATGCTTGTATTCTTAGATTAGTCAAATAATTATGCCCTTATTAATGTGTTTCTTTCAATGTCAGACTTGACTGAGGGTGAGATAGTTGAACCAGAAAGGCCTTTTTTCTTTAGTTCCCATTCATCTGTCTTCTAAGTGAGATGTTCAAAAGAGCCTAAAGTAAAATAAATACTTTGTTACTGGCATTCCCCCAGAGTAGCTCCTTTGTTTGTTTGTTTGTTTGTTTGTTTGTTTAAGGGAAGAATGCTTTAGTTTTACAGGAGAAATTTTAGTCCTGAGTTCAACACCTCTCTGACCTCATACAAATTACAGAATCCACTTAGGTGATTTCTAGGGTCTCTGCTCGAGGCTGGCCTCTGAGATGGGCTCAGGAGGCCTGCCTTCTTTTTCCTTTTTTTTTTAAAAAGATTTTATTTAATTGAGAGAGTGGGAGAGAAAGAACACAAATGGGGGCTGGGGGCAAAGGGAGAGGGAGAAACAGGCTCCCCGCTTGAGCAGGGAGCCTGATGTAGGGCTCCATCCCAGGACCCTGGGATCATGACCTGAGCCGAAGGCAGACGCTTAACTGACAAAGCCACCCAGGTGCCCCAAGAGGTCCACTTTAAGTCATGGCCATTCTGGAGAGTCTTCGGTAGCTGGGATAACCCAGGGGGGTGGTCCTTAGCCTCTCCTTGCTTAAAATACTTCAGGATTTGGACGAGAGCTGGGCTGCTTTATGAGAATTGGTGTGACCTGATCTGTCTCAGGTTAGTAACTAGTATTTTGTCATCTGCAGTATCACAGAAGACATTCTCCTATCCCATACTTTTGTATCAAAAGGTTTTATTCTTTGATCATTTAAAAGAAAATTGAATTGTGTATTTTGTAGGGTCCTTTTTCTGCTTTGGTAAAATATGGCCTTCTCCTCTGTTGTGACCCTGGGTGGATTCATTCTTGCTTATCTGAAGAGGTATTTGCAGTCCTGCCACAGTGAAGTATATTTTTAGCTATTTTTTTCCAAGATAGCTTGGGCCACCTTGAAAACCTGTCCAAGTACATTTTGATTATGCAAAGATTGTAGGCCAAAAGCCAGGAGTTCCTGGTGAGAGGGAATTGGATTCTTTTTGGGGGGGGGGGATTATTTGAAATTTTGTTGCAAGAGAAGTTTCCTGTTGAGTAAATTGATGTGTATCTTTTTTACTTTAATATGGGAAGATTCAAAAAGGAATTTAAGTAGACCAATTTCATTTTACTATATTTTATTGCCTGTTTACAAAACATAGGAAGCTAGTTTGGGGGTTATTCATAAAATTCCGATGAAATGTGGGGCGCCTGGGTGGCTCACTCAGTTAAGCGTATGACTCCTGATTTCGGCTCACGGCATGATCTCGGTTGTGCGTTTGAGTGCCGCATCAGGCCCTGAGCTGAACATGGAACCTGCTTAAGATTCTCTCTCTCCCTCTCCCTCTCCCCCCTCCCTCTTAAAAAAAAATTTCAGTTGAAATGTGCTCTTCTCACTTATAATAATGGCATCTAGTTTTAGTATATTCTCATACTACATTACTGTTATATATGTTTATGTTATGAGGGGGTTGTGCATAAAATTTTGACTAAAAATTCATGAGTCAGGAATGTAACTAACCCTAAGGTAATGAGTTTTGGTGCTAAGGACTGAACTTAAAATTTGAAACTGCCACTTGAGGTCTTTTCCTCTTCAGCCTTAACTTTATTTTATTTTATTTTTTAAATTTTATTATGTTATGTTAGTCACCATACAATACATCATTGGTTTTTGATGTGGTGATCCACGATCCATTGTTTTCGTATAACACCCAGTGTTCCATGCAGTAGGTGCCCTCCTTAATATCCGTCACCGGGCTAACCAATCCCCCCTCCCCCCTCCCCTCTAAAAGCCTGTTTGTTTCTCAGAGTCCGTAGTCTCTCATGGTTCATCTCTCCCTCCAATTCCCCCCCCCCATTTTTCCCTTCCTTCTCCTAATGTCCTCCATGTTATTCCTTATGTTCCACAAATAAGTGAAACCTCTGCTTGGCTTATTTTACTTAGCATAATCTCCTCCAGTCCCATCCATGTTGATGTAAAAGTTGGGTATTCATCCTTTCTGATGGCTGAATAATATTCCATTGTATATATGGACCACATCTTCTT
>NW_027772615.1:0-293 GCF_054177405.1 Leptonychotes weddellii | reverse complement strand
CTGATTTCAAGGCCTGCTCCCTGAGTGTGAGGCCTGAGACAGTTACTTCATTTGTCTTCTGTAAAATAGAGGCACAATTGTGCCCCATGAAAAACATGGTTGTGAAGCCTCAGTACATGACTGAGTAAAACTCAGAATCCACCAGAGAGAGAAGCCATGAGACAGTGCTGTTGTGCCACACCATGTCCAGCACCATCACCGTCACCACCGTCATCATCACCACCATCACCACCATCACCACCGTCATCATCATCACCACCACCATCATCACCACCATCACCATCACCATCATC
>NW_027772614.1:0-293 GCF_054177405.1 Leptonychotes weddellii | reverse complement strand
AATGTGCGGGGCTTTACAATTTGCTTTTAAAAATACTATTAAGTTCAACATTTTCCTTGGTTTCAATTCAATTTTTTTCCTGTTAAGTACAAGATAAATACTTTTGTTTGAAAAGTATTTACCTACTTTTAATGAGATTGATGATGTTTATGTCACTTAATACTTTTGCCCCAAATTTTCAAACATGAAAATTTAATTCAACAGTCTTTAAAATATATAATTTTTTAAATAAAAGAAAACTTTGTAGGTACTTATTAATTTATAGTCAACATAATACAACATAATGTATAGCT
>NW_027772613.1:0-293 GCF_054177405.1 Leptonychotes weddellii | reverse complement strand
GGCGGGACCTCGGGCGAGCCCCTGGCCGGCGCTGCCCCCCTCTGGGCACGGCCTGCCCCATCTCGGGACCCACAAACGAGCTTGGAGCAAGTGCGTTTTGCTGCTTTAATCTGTTAGGTTACACGGTTGGTGAGCTATCGGTTATCGTTGCACCTGGCGGCCAACACTGGGGACGGGGACCCCCGTGGGCCTCCTGGGATAGCAGCGTGTAATGCCGGGGGCCTCAGGGTGGCGAGGCTCTGGTGCCCAGGACCACGTCCAGCCTGTCTCCCGCGTGCGCCAGCTGGACGTCC
>NW_027772612.1:0-293 GCF_054177405.1 Leptonychotes weddellii | reverse complement strand
CTGCCATGCAGGGCCACACTGGGAAGCACCAGGGTTGGCCAGGAAGCAGAAAGGAGAAGGAAAAGGTGTTTTCCGTGGGAAGGGACAGATGGGAGTAAGCAGGTTTAGGGTTGGCTCTCTGAATAATTTCAGCGGGCTCCAGGGCATCCCTAGTTGTCTGGTACCTACCCTGAGATGATTAGAGCAGGTGGGTAGTAACCTGGAGTTGACAGTTAGAGGAAGCCACTGGGTGTGGGCTCTGGATTGGCTGGTTGGCATTTGGAAAGCACATCCTCACAAGTGAACTGTTCAGC
>NW_027772611.1:0-293 GCF_054177405.1 Leptonychotes weddellii | reverse complement strand
AAAGCATTTCATCATATTTTGTTAGTGAATCATTTTCAAAGGCATGTTCATCTTCTGCATCTTTAGGGTACTGTTCTCTTGACCTTTGGCCCGTTTTTTTCCTAGGCCTCCTGTTGAGGTTATTGTTCACTAATCCTTAGGTAAGTTCCCTCCGGATTTAGGGTTTGCCAATAGATTTTTGTGGCCCTGCTGTACAGAAGTGGGATCTTCTCACGGTGCTGCTCGGTTTCTCCAACACTCTGAAACTAGGGGGCTTTGTGAAATGTACAACTTCAGCCTGCAGTGCTGTTCCA
>NW_027772610.1:0-293 GCF_054177405.1 Leptonychotes weddellii | reverse complement strand
CTCCCACCGGGCTTCCCCCTAGAGGCCGGACACACGTATGAGAGACATGGGAACCCTTCGGATCTGAACCTGATTTTCTCTGAAGACACTGACCCTTTCTTTATGCGCTACTCTCACCTGCACTGAGCATGCTCCAGTCCTCCTCCTGACAGTCCTCCCTTCCTCCCTCTTCCTCCTTCCTCCTCCCTCCACTGCCTCCGCCCCCCCTCCTCATCTCTCCCCCTCCTCCTCCTCACTTCTCACTCTTCCTCCCTCCTCCTCCTCCCCTTCCTCCTCTTTCCTACTCCTCCTTC
>NW_027772609.1:0-293 GCF_054177405.1 Leptonychotes weddellii | reverse complement strand
AGGGAACCCCTAAATCAGCATTGCTGCCCAGGCGGGTGAGGGCCACTAGACCCTCAGGTCATAAGTCACACTGTGATGCTCCCTGGAGACTGTGGGACAGCGGCCAAGAACATGAGGCTCTGCCCTCCATGGTTTCTCCAAGATCTGGCTCAGGATTCTCCAGCTTTCACATGCTAGACTGTTCCATTTCCCTGTGCCTGCCAGCCCACCCTCAGGGACACACTCATATTATATACACACCACGTGATACATAGCATACATGCCACATGCCTGACACACACCACACACATTGT
>NW_027772608.1:0-293 GCF_054177405.1 Leptonychotes weddellii | reverse complement strand
GAAGTGATGGGATATAACTTCTAAGGTTAGATTATAAGACATTGTGACTTTCTTTCTCTCTCTCCTCATATAATCCCTCTGATGAATTCAGTTACCATGTTGTCAGCTGCCTACTGATATGTCCACAGGGTAAGGAGCAGCCAGCAGGGAGCTGAAGCACTCAGTCAGTCATACCACCCACAAAGAATGGAACCCTGCTGATAACCACGCAAATGAGTCTAGAAGCACACCCTTCCACATTTGAGTCTTGACAGGATTGAAACCCTGGCTGACCCATTAATTATGAGAGACCA
>NW_027772607.1:0-293 GCF_054177405.1 Leptonychotes weddellii | reverse complement strand
CTCCTGTACTCTGAACTTAGTTTTATGGGAAACGAGGGTTATAAAGACCTGGTGGGTACTTAATTAGTTACTAATCTTCCTATGAATGTTCTTCTTGGTTTAAGGAGTACATTGTTGATTAAATCTATTGAATGGGTAGGAGTACCTTTAAATATGACAGGAGTTTTGTGAGAAGCATGTATGAGAACACTTCCAATCTATACAGTTACTGAGATTATTAAATATAAAAGTAATCGTGAGATGTAAGCTGTATTTACTCCTCTATTCCTCTAGTTTTATATATTAATTTTTTG
>NW_027772606.1:0-3768 GCF_054177405.1 Leptonychotes weddellii | reverse complement strand
ACCCAGAAATGGACCCTCAACTCTATGGTCAACTAATCTTTGACAAAGCAGGAAAGAATATCCAATGGGAAAAGGACAGTATCTTCAATACATGGTGCTGGGAGAATTGGACAGCCACACATAGAAGAATGAAACTGGACCACTTTCTTACACCATACACAAAGATAAACTCAAAATGAATAAAAGACTTAAATGTGAGACAGGAATCCATCAAAATCCTAGAGAAGAACACAGGCAGTAACCTCTTTGACCTCGGCCACAGCAACTTCTTGTGAGACACATCTTGAAAGGCAAGGGAAAGAAAAACAAAAATGAACTATTGGGACTTCATCAAGATAAAAGGTTATGCACAGCAAAGGAAACAGTCAAAAAATGAAAAGACAACCTACAGAATGGTAGAAGATATTTGCAAATAACATAACAGATAAAGGGCTGGTATCCAAGATCTATAAAAAACTTCTCAAACTTAACACCCAAAAAACAAATAATCCAATCAAGAAATGGGCAGAAGACATGAACAGACATTTCTCTAAAGAAGACATCCAAATGGCCAATAGACACATGAAAAAATGCTCCACATCACTTGCCATCAAAGAAATACGAATCAAAACCACAATGAGGTACCGCCTCACACCAGTCAGAATGGCTAAAATTAACAAGACAGGAAAAAACAAGTGTTGGCAAGGATGTGGAGAAAGGGGAAACCTTTTACACTGTTAGTGGGAATCTAAGTTGGTACAGCCACTCTGGAAAACAGTATGGAGACTCCTCAAGAAGTTAAAAGTAGAGCTACCCTATGACCCGGCAATTGTACTACTAAATATTTACCTCAAAGATAAAAATTTAATGATCGAAGGGGCACCTGCACCCCAGTGTTTATAGCAGCAATGTCCACAATAGCCAAACTGTGGAAAGAGCCGAGATGTCCACTGACAGTTGAATGGATAAAGAAGATGTGGTTCATATATACAATTGAATATTATTCAGCCATCAGAAAGGATGAATAGTTACTATTCACATCTACATGGATGGAACTGGAAGGTACTATGTTGTGCGAAATAAGTCAGTCAGAGAAAGACAACTATCATATGGTTTCACTCATATGTGGAAAATAAGAAACAGCACAGAAAAGGATGGGGAAGGGAGGGAAAATGGAATGGGAAGTCATCAGGGAGGGAGAAAAACCAGGAGAGACTCTTAACTACAGGAAACAAACTGAGGGTGGCTGGAGGGGTGGGGTGGGTGGGTGGATGGGGTAATTGGGTGATAGGCATTAAGGAGGGCACATGATGTGATGAGCACAGTATTACATGCAACTAATGAATCATTGAACACTACATCAAAAACTAATGATGTACTATATGTTGGCTAATTGAATTTAAATTAAAAAAGTATTTAGTTTTATGGAGATTTTCACTTGGAAGTAGTAAAAATAAAACAAAACAAGAAAAACAAACTCTAGTTTATGCTTACATTTCCTTTAATTCTTGTTCTTGCATTTGGCCTGTGATCAGGAAATATAAGTTAATAAACATGTATCCTCCCCTAAATAGCCTAAGTAATTTTAAAAAAGAAAAGCAAAGCTGGAGGTATCCCGATTCCAGACTTCAAGTTATATTACAAAGCTGTAGTAATCAAGACAATATGGTACTGGAACAAAAATAGACACATAGATCAATAGAACAGAATATAAAACCCAAAAATGAACCCATGACTATACAGTCAATGAAACTTTGACAAAGCAGGAAAGAATCAGCAATGGGAAAAAGATAGTCTCTTCAATAAATGGTGTTGGGAAAACTGATCAGCTAAATGCAAGAGAAGAAAACTGGACCACTTTCTTACACCACACACAAAAATAAACTCAAAATCGATTAAAGACCTAAATGTGAGACCTGAAACCATAAAAATTCTAGAAGAGAGCACAGGGCTCTGACATTGGCCATTTTCTAGATATGTCTCCTGAGGCAAGGAAAACAAAAGCAAAAATAAACTATTGGAACTGCATCAAAATAAAAAGTTTCTGCACAAAAAGGCAACAATCAACAAAACTAAAAGGCAACCTACAAAATGGGAGAAGATATTTGCAAATGACATAATCTAATAAAGGGTTAGTATCCAAAATATATAAAGAAATTGTACAACTCAACACCAAAAAGCCCAAATAATCCAGTTAAAAACTGGGCAGAAGAAATGAACAGACATTTCTCCAAAGAAGATATCCATATGGCCAACAGATAGATGAAAAAATGCTCAACATCACTTACCATTAGGGAAATACAAATCAAAACTACAATGAGATATCACCTCATACCTGTCAGAATGGCTAAAATCAAAAACACAAGAAACAACAGGTGTTGGCTAGGATGTGGAGGAAAAAAACCGTCATGCACTATTGGTGGGAATGCTAACTGGTGCAGCCACTGTGGAAAACAGTATATAGATTCCTCAAAAAGCTAAAAGTGGAACTACGCTATGATCCAGTAATCACACTACTGGGTATTTACCCCCAAAATACAAAAACACTAATTCAAAGGGATACATGCACACACACCCCTATGTTTATAGCAGCATTATTTACACAAGATATGAAAGTCCAGTGTCCATCAATAGATGAAAGGATAAAGAAGACCAAAGGAAAAAGAAGATGTGGTGTGTATATACATATATACATACCAGGTCTTCTTTATCCATATATATATTATGAATATATGAATAATACGAATATTATTCAGCTGTAAAAAAAGAATGAAATCTTGCCATTTGTGATGACATGGATAGAGCTAGAGAGTATAATGCTAAGCAAAATAAGTCAGTCAGAGAAAAACAAATACCATATGATTTCACCCATAAGTGGAATTTAAGAAATAAACAAACAAAGAAAAAAAGAGAGAGAGACAAAACAAGAAACAGACTCCAAACTGTAGAGAACAAATTGATGGCTACCAGAGGGGAGGTGGGTGGGGATGGGTTAAATAGGTGATGGGGAGTAAGGAGTGCACTTGTCCTGATGAGCACTGAGTAATGTATAGAATTGTTGAATCACTATACTGTACACTTGAAACAAATATAATACTGTATTAACTATACTGAAATTAGAATAGAAAATTTAATAAAATAAAAAATGTTTTAAAACAATAAAAATTTAAAAATAAACAGGTATTGTTTTCTTAAATATGTAATTCTTATTTTATATAAAAACACATGAGAGTATATTATAGATTTGCTGCTCTCACTTATCTGCACCTGAACAGAACCTGCTTGTTGCTCCCTTGGTAACTTTGATGTGTGCTACTTTAAAAGACACAGGGTTTAGACTGATAAATCACTGACCTCTAAAAGAAAGAAAAAAAAAGAAAAAAAAGAAAAGAGAAAAGAGAAGAGAAGAGAAAAAGAAAGGGAAGAAGGAAGGAAGGAAGAGGGAGGGGAAGAAGGAAGGAAGGGAGGGAGGGACAAAGGAAGGAAGGAAGGAAGGCACAGTGTTTTGGAAGAGTCAATCAACTTTCACAGACTTGACTCGTGCCTCTTATCTTTTCCTAAATGCTTTCTCAGAGTACCATCTTTAGATACAAAATGAGAGATGAGATTCACAAATGCTAACACAGAAACTTCTGTTCACATTAAAGTATAAATGCCTAATACCTGTTCTTTCCAAGGTACAGGTCTTGATGAAGGCAGGAGTACCTTGGAAAAAGAAAGATCCCCACCTTAGCAAGGGAAAAGCAAGAGGTAGCAAATGCCAAACCTATTGCTTCATCCTTTCGTGTC
>NW_027772605.1:0-293 GCF_054177405.1 Leptonychotes weddellii | reverse complement strand
GGGTCACTAGAATCAGCAGCCCCAACACAGGGGTCTGGACAGGGGCTTTCTGGGCTGAGCTCTGGTGGGGATCCCAGAGGCCCCTCAGGACTTCTCCTGCCTGGGGCGTGCAGAGTTCTAGACCCTGAATCTGGATTCTGGGAAAGGAATTCTAATCTAATTAAGTTGTCTCCACTGTGTGTGTCCTGTACTAAATGCTCGAACCCCCCACAGGACATAATGAGGAGGGGAATGGAGGCCCAGTTCAGACCTGTGAATCCTGTGTGTGTGAAGTAGAATTCATCCTACCCAAC
>NW_027772604.1:0-293 GCF_054177405.1 Leptonychotes weddellii | reverse complement strand
TGCACGTGTGTGTCTGTCTGTGTGTGTGTGTGTCGGTATGCATATGCAACAGTGTGTGTGTGTGTTTCGGTATGCATATGCAACAGCGCGTGCATGTGTCTGTGTGTGTGTTTCGGTATGCATATGCAACAGCATCTGTGTGTGTGTGTGTGTGTGTGTGTTTCGGTATGCATATGCAACAGCGTCTGTGTGTGTGTGTTTTGGTATGCATACGCAACAGCGTCTATCTGTGTGTGTCTGTGTGTGTGTGTGTGTTTCGGTATGCGTATGCAACAGCGCGCATGTGTGTGTGG
>NW_027772603.1:0-293 GCF_054177405.1 Leptonychotes weddellii | reverse complement strand
AAAAAAAAAAAGAAAAGAAAGACAAGAAAATGGAGGACTGTCAATTAACTCAATTAGTTCATCCATTTCAACTTGGAAAATATCATCAATTGAAAGAAAAAATAATTTTCTTTTCAAAATAATTTACCTAGGTCAGATTAAAAGATTACAGATACATATATCCATCGCACACCTCTCTCCATATAAAAAATATTTTATATATCTCCAAACCGTTTCATTTTGACTCTAATCAAGTATATTCTCAAAACATTATTGGGGGGAAATTGGAGGGGTAGACGAACCATGAGAGACGA
>NW_027772602.1:0-293 GCF_054177405.1 Leptonychotes weddellii | reverse complement strand
GGAGGGGGGAGAGGCAGGCTTCCCGCTGAGCGGGGAGCCCGATGCGGGGCTCGATCCCAGGACTCTGGGATCATGACCTGAGCCGAAGGCAGGTGCTTAACGACGGAGCCACCCAGGCGCCCCAGCACTTTACAACTCTTAGCTTAGTTAATCCTCATAACAATGACAGGAGGTAGGAACCGCTAGCATCACTTTCCCCTTGCGCCCCCTTCCCCCCGCCCCCTCCCCCGAGCCCCTTTCTCCAGCAACCCCTCCCCATGTGTGCTCCTCCCCACACGCCCCCCAATACTCCT
>NW_027772601.1:0-293 GCF_054177405.1 Leptonychotes weddellii | reverse complement strand
AAAAAAAAAAAAAGCATCACAAAATAGGAGCTAGAAGGGTAGGTCCAAGCTGAGAGATATCTTAACAACGGACAGAGAAAACTTGGTTTTGGGGGGGCACATTTAGGGAGGGAAGAATTAAGAATTCTCTTCAACGGATCTATGATGATGACAGATGCAGGTGTTGAGGAGACAATGGCTTGTACAATCAGGACATCAAAGAAAGTTTGAAGCTGAACATAGAAATTTTCGAATCAACAGCTACCATACCTGAGCTGTCTTCATAAACAAAAGAAACCAAAGTAAGGCCTTAA
>NW_027772600.1:0-293 GCF_054177405.1 Leptonychotes weddellii | reverse complement strand
TCCTGGGTTTACTGGAAGTCCAATGAGTTTAATTCTAAGGCTCATAACTCTAAAGTTTTAAGACTGTTAATTAAACCTACAACCTTAAATTGGTCTATCAAATATTTTCCCAGGTCACGTGAACTGGAAATTCATTTGGATTTAGTTTCTATTTTATTTTTGAGAATTTTTATGAATACTGAGTGTATGTAAATGCCCAATTTTCTAGAGCCCTTTTACAAATTAATTTTGGCAATAATACCTTATCTGTCACATACCTACACATTCATATAGACGAACACGGAGCTCTTGTA
>NW_027772599.1:0-293 GCF_054177405.1 Leptonychotes weddellii | reverse complement strand
ATAGGAAAACAGGGCAAACATACATAAGATATACAAACATGCACATGTGCAGTTTATAAAATAATAAAACAAATACCCATGTATATATCACCCAGCTAAAAATTCCATTTATTTGCTATTTTAGCCTCTCATTTTTCTGCCTTTTTTTTTTTTTTTCTCTAATGTGTTACATCTGGCAACCACTTGCCAGGTGTATTCATACAGTAGTATGTGTATATAATTTATAAATAATAAATGTGTATATATTAGAGGATGCTTGTCACATTTTTTATTTAAAAAAAAATTGCTACTCA
>NW_027772598.1:0-293 GCF_054177405.1 Leptonychotes weddellii | reverse complement strand
TCTCACCACCCTGAGATCATGACCTGAGCCAAAACCAAGCTGGACGCTTAACTAACTGAGCCACCCGGGTGCCCCAGCAAATCTCAATTTTGTGTTAATAGGGAAAAAGTCTATTCTCTGCACATTTCTTCAATAATTTAGCAAGGTCAATAAAATGTAAACCTAACCACTTTCACTCATTTGTTTCCTGATGATTTGAAAAATCCAAGTAGTAGCAATAATAATAGTAATAATAGCAAGTAGCACTTCTACACCAGGTTGTAAATACTGGAAAATACACAGGTGATGGAAAA
>NW_027772597.1:0-293 GCF_054177405.1 Leptonychotes weddellii | reverse complement strand
CTGCTCATCCCCATGCCCACACACCCCTTGGTCCCCACACTCCCTCACCCCCACTCCCTCACCCCACCCCTTCCCTCTGGTTGCGGCTGGATATCTGCAAGCCTTATTTGACTTCTGCATTTGTGTTGCTAAGACATGCCTGAAGGTCACGGCTTGTCTGAACAATCCAGGATCATTGCTCCTGGAGTGGGCTGCTGGTCCTGGAGCTGCAAGCAAGCAGGCAGGCTGGGACTTCCCTGCATCCAGCTCTATGCCATGTCATAAATGTCCCTGCCCTTCCAGGGGCTCTAAAT
>NW_027772596.1:0-293 GCF_054177405.1 Leptonychotes weddellii | reverse complement strand
TTATGCACAAACAATGAATCATGGAACACTACATCAAAAACTAATGATGTAATGGATGGTGATTAACATAACAATAAAAAAATTTTAAAAATTAAAAAAAAAAAAAGATGTGGTTGCAACAGAGGCCAGGAGCTAGAAAGTTCTGGTGTACCTTGGTGATCCTGGGCAGCCCACACTTCTGTTTTTTCTCACCTTGTAGACCAACCCTGTTCTGGGGCAGCAGTTCTAAAGTCTGTGTGCGTGTGCACACACACGCACGCACACACACACACACCCCTAAATCTCAAGTGTCC
>NW_027772595.1:0-3769 GCF_054177405.1 Leptonychotes weddellii | reverse complement strand
CACACGCGCGACTCCGCTGCTTGGGGTTTCCACCCCCGGGGGTTGCAGTTCACCGGCGCGACCCCGGCGCACCGGGTTTCCGTCTCGGAGGCTGCAGTTCGCGTGCGCGCGACCATCGCTCTGGTTTCTGTCCGGAGGGCCTGCGGTTTGCGTGCGCGCGACCCCGCCGGTGGTCCTCCACCCCGGGGGGCTGCCCTAAAGTCCTTTCCCGACGCTACCAGTCTGCGAGTCTGTGCCCGTCCGCAGCGCGCGCGGCTGTCACTCACCGGCGGTGTAGGATCCCCACGGCCAGGCACCCTCCCGCTGCCGTTTATCCTCCGATATCTGCCCGCAGAATCACGGCTCTCCGCTTCGTACCTCAAAACCAACTGCCTGCAATATTCTGTTTGTAGAGATCCAGATCTTCTTACATCTCAGGCTGGTTTCGTGGGTGCTCAGAGTGGTCTGGTAGATATCCAGCTCAATTCCGGGGACCAGTTGAAATAG
This sequence comes from Leptonychotes weddellii, assembly GCF_054177405.1. Lineage (NCBI taxonomy): Eukaryota > Metazoa > Chordata > Mammalia > Carnivora > Phocidae > Leptonychotes > Leptonychotes weddellii. The sequence goes on along the minus strand of NW_027772595.1, from coordinate 3,283 downwards.
GGTCCCCTACTCCTCCGCCATCTTTCCCCCCTTATGAGTCTTTAAATTGGACCGGAGTAAGATACACAGGATTCTCTTTTTAGCTGTGCATAATATCCAGATGGAAATCTGAATTTTGTTGAGCAAGTACTCTTGGCCAGGGCCATTTTAATCTGTGTCCATCAACACTGAATGTCACACCTGGTTACCCTGGTGAGCAGAAATTTTCTCCTTCCCCAGACACAGAGTCTGTATATGGAACAATTTCCTCTGCCCAGACTTCCAGTGAAAGAGGCTGGTTTGCTTACACTCGAAAATATGCATTTTCTACCATGAGAGAATAATTTACCACAATAAAAAATAGACTGTGGGAGTTTGTTTTATAATAAATGGCTAAAGCCATTTGCTTAGATGACTTTTGTTTCTATAGATAATACTAATAGCTGATATTTCTGGAGCCTTTACTAGGTTATCAGTTACCATTTCAAAGGTAAACAAAGAGGAATGGTTAAAAGTATGAACTCAGTCAACCCCGATTAACTATGTGATCTCAGTCAGCTTACTTAACCTTACAGTGCCTTTCCTTATCTGTGAAAGGGCAATAATCATCCCCACCTCATAGGATTAAATGAGTGAATACATACAAGGTGATTACCACAGGACCAGGCATGCAGTAAATATTCTAGTGATATAGGGGTCAGCTACTGCTGGGGTAAGGACTTAACACAAGTTGTCATTTCTTTCTCATGACATTCCAGGAGGTGAGTTCTACTCTCATTCTCCTTTTACTGATGAGGAAGTGGTGGGCCTGGACCAGACGCCTTGAGAGTGAAGGACTGTGATTTGAACGTGGGTTGCCCAGCTGTGGAAATTTTACTCTTATTCCCTGCATTCCACTGTCATTATTTGTTTCACACACGAGCTGAGCCTGTGAGGTAATGAGTCTTCTCTTTGATTCCCATAGGCCCTGGAATGAAGAGATGCTGGATGCGGCTTGCAGGCTGGTTCTGGACGAAGTTACCCTTCCAGGCTCAGCTCCGGGCGGGAGGGTGGAGTTCAAGAGGACTCTCATCATCAGCTTCCTCTTCAAGTTCTACCTGGAAGTGTCACAGATTCTGAAGAGGATGGTAAATGGAACTGACCACGTTCATGAGTTGAACATACTTTCCTCTCAGAGCATCTCTCCCACTTGTTGGGTCACCTTCACTCATTTGACTCACTTTGGATTCAGCTTCATTTCTCTCACCTATAAGATGATGATGGCAGCCACTCCATAGGTTATTGTGAAATGTGTTGTCGCAGGAAAAGGGCTCAGTAGGTCCCTAGTGCTTCAGAGGAACATGGGAAGACTGCTTTGTAGTTGTCTTGGAGATAGTAGTGATCACCCAGGCATTCTTTTACTAGTTTGTAAGTCCTCAAATCATTTAGGAAAGCATATGAGAGGATCATAAGAAACATAAAGATGTTGCAAGTCAGTGATCTATATTCAGTTGGTGCTTCATAATGTGTAGTGCTGGGTATGGGCCTTCCAGAGCATGTGTCCTGTTGGTCAGGGAGCTGTTGCTACCCCCAGGGTTCTGCGCGGGCCAAGTACTTGCTAAATGTTAGACTTCCAAGTAGAGCTCCTTGTTAAGAACCATGGTAGCCTCCTTACCAAGACCATTCAGGCCTATTTGAAATATCTACAACGGTTCTACCTTTCAGGACCCTGTTCACCATCCTAGCCTTGCAGACAATTATGAGAGTGCTTTAGAAGATCTTCATTCCAGACATCACTGCAGTACATTCAGGTACCAGGTGAGTGGCATTTTTTTTTTAAATTCAAAGGGCCTGGCCTATAACTCCTTCACCTGGACACTCCACTTACCTCACAGTGATTCTCAAGCTTTCTAAGCTCTAGCTCCCCTTCTGGTGAACTCAGCCTTCCTTAGTGTTAATTACAATTTCAAACTCAACGAAAAATTATGACGAAAAATAAAACTAGCAATGGCAGTTTTTATAAAAATGTCTGCTTTGATCTTGAAGTTTGTGTGTTTTGCTCTGTGGCCTTGTACCACTGACAGGCATGAGCTGGCTAGCTTGCCATGCACTTTCTGCCCTTGGCGTTGTGGAAGCCGGAGCGCAACCAAAGTCACATTCTGTGTCAAGGCTGGGGGGCTGCTTTGATTTCATTTATAGAGGAGCAGGAAACACAGCCCTCAGAGGTTGGTGAAAATGCAGTAATAGTTTTTTAAAAGAGCTACTGATTTACTTTTTTTTTTAATAAACAATTCTATATGCAACGGATACATTGTTGAACACTACATCTGAGACTAATGATGTACTATATGTTGACTAATTGAATTTAAATTAAAAAACAAGCTTGCTTCCCCAGTCTCTATTCTCCAGGTATCTTTTCTGTGAGTTACATTTAGAGTTTGAATCAAACTAAGTTCTAAGAGCTATTCAAGCTCTCCTAATGAAAGCTATTAGAACAGAATTCCTCATGACTTTCAAATGGAGTTTTCCACCACAACATCATAAAAATACCTCCTGAAGTCATCCTGTTGGTAAACTGGATAAGATTTAATGTGTTTTTCCTTGAAATTATTATCAAGAAACTTTACCTTGAGAGTTTTATTCAGTCAAGAACATGAGGAGGCTTTAGAAAGCATCAGTTCATTGAATCTATTGCTGGATTTAGTTGTAAAAGCTGATGGTATGTCATGATGAATGTTGCAGTTGGTATATATCTCTTGAGGTTTTAGGTTCAGGATGTTCAAAAATTTAAGGACACCAAACTCCATTGAAAGTGATGATATTGGGGCGCCTGGGTGGCTCAGTCGTTAAGTGTCTGCCTTCAGCTCAGGTCATGATCCCAGGGTTCTGGGATCGAGCCCCGCATCAGGCTCCCTGCTAGCCAGGAAGCCTGCTTCTCCCTCTCCCACTCCCCCTGCTTGTGTTCCCTCTCTCGCTGTCTCTCTGTCAAATAAATAAAATCTTAAAAAAAAAAAAAAAGAAAGTGATGATATTGAAAGTTTTAAAAAGCTGCGATCTTTCCTGGTGTTCTGCAAAATATGGAAGCTGCAACCTTCAGCTTATGAATACCCTAACCTTACCTTCACAATGGAATAAACCTCCGAAAGGAACAACAACAACAAATTAATGGGCATTCAAATCATCCAAAGAAAAGTGACAATCTTCACACAGTAGATAGTCAAAAAAAGGAGCTTGTTATAGAGTGCAAGGCCGAATTTTGGAAGCAGTTTATCTCCCACAGAGATGAGTTTTCTTTTTGTTTTCCTGTGGTTTTTTTACACACACA
>NW_027772594.1:0-13893 GCF_054177405.1 Leptonychotes weddellii | reverse complement strand
GTCTGTAGATCGGGAGGGTGAGAAGTCTTACCCTGTCCTCTACCACCTGCACATCTGCCCCCTCTCCCCACCGCCCGGGTGGCCGAAGCATAGGAGGCGGTCTCACATCGGCACCAGGGTATCTTTAATCACGTCCGTGTGCGAGCGTGCACATCCTTGTGTGAAGGCATGTTGTCTGTGCCCACAGTGTGTACCCTTTGGTCTCCCTGCGTCCACCTGCGCACCCGGGCACCTCACTGTCAGCGTAAAGCAGCCATGTGCACCTAAAACATGGCCAGAGTGGCAGCTCCCTGACCTGTCCCGGGCCCCATCAGTGCCTCTCGCTGTGGGGGCCCCTGCTGCTGCTGGGTCAGCTCCCCCGCGGCAAGTTGGACCCAGCCTTCCCTAGCACAATCTAGGGCTGTGGAACGGTCTTGGTCCCCCGTGGGGCTCCTGCTCACCAGGTCTGCCTTCTCCAGAGAATAGGCCTGAGTGCACCCCTAAGCCCCTTGGCAGCCCACGGATCAGCGGAGCCCAGAATTGTCTGCTCTCTTACCTCTACTGTGCACTTTCCTCTCTGGAGGGTCTCCATCCCTCTGCACTGGGAGCCTCCTCATCCTCCACGGGGGGTACCCTGCATTCCCTCCTCTGGGCGCACACACACCATTCACATAGCTCTGTTATGGCCAATGTGAGGTCCCTCCCTCTAAGTTGGGAAGGAGAGGCCCAGCTCCCAGCCCCCAGCCCCACACTGGTAGGCAAGAGGTGCTCAAGAAGCAAGCGTGCCTAGTATCCAAGATCTATAGATAACTTACCAAACTCAACACCCAAAAAACAAAGAATCCAGTCAAGAAATGGGCAGAAGACATGAACAGACACTTCTCCAAAGAAGACATCCAAATGGCCAACAGACACATGACAAGATGCTCAACACCACTCATCACCAGGGAAATACAAATCCAAACCACAATGAAATACCACCTCACACCAGTCAGAATGGCTAAAACTAACAAGACAGGAAATGACAGATGTTGGCGAGGATGTGGAAAAAGGGGAACCCTCCTACACTGTTGGTGGGAATGCAAGCTGGTGCAGCCACTCTTGAAAACAGTATGGAGGTTCCTCAAAAAGTTGAAAATAGAAGCTACCATATGATCCAGCAATTGCACTACTTGGTATTTATCCCAAAGATACAGATGTAGTGAAAAGAAGGGTCACATGAACCCCAATGTTCATAGCAGCAGTGTCCACAATAGCCAAACTGTGGAAGGAGCCCAGATGTCCATCGACATGAATGGATAAAGAAGATGTGGTATAGATATACAATGGAATATTACACAGCCATCAGAAAGGAAGAATACCTACCATTTACATTGACGTGGATGGAACTGGAGGGTATTATGCTAAGCAAAATAAGTCAATCAGAGAAAGACAATTATCATATAGTTTCACTCATATATGGAATATAAGGAATAGCACAGAGGACCATAGGGAAAGGGAGGGAAAACAGAATGGGAAGAAATCAGAGAAGGAGACAAACCACAAGAGACTCTTAACTCCAGGAAAAAACTGAGGGTTGCTGGAGAGGAGGGGGGTGGGGGGTGGGGGAACTGGGTGATGGGCATTAAGGAGGGCATGTGATGTGATGAGCACTGGGTGTTATACGCAACGGATGAATTATTGAACTCTACATCTGAAACTAATGATGTAGTATATGTTGGCTAATTGAATTTAAATTAAAAAAAAAAAAAGAAGAAGAAGCGGCAAGCGCGCTAGCAGCCAGATCAGTCCTGCGGCGGGAATACCCAGCACCTGAGAAAGCAGGGGCACGATGGGGAGGTGCTGCAGGTGTGGGACGCGGGGACAGGCAGGAGGTGGCTGCACCAAACACAGGGGCACAGGACCACACGCCCTGGGCTCACCTGGCCAGGCACCCCCAGGAGGCAAAAGAGGGCCCTCCTCAGCCGCCCTCTGCCAGTGTGATCTCCCCCCTCCCTGGAAGGCCCGTTCCAGGAACCACAGCCCTCGGGCATGGCCAGACCATTCTCGACATGCAGAGGCTGAGATGCTGGTTCCTGGAAAACAGGGCCCCACAGCCCAGGGGGCCTGCTCAGGGGTGGCTCAGAGCTGGCAAGGGGCGGAGCAGGTCAGGCTCCCGGCCTGGCACAGCTGGGGGACCAGTGGCGGGGGCCGGAGGGGCCCCGAGGGGGTCCCGGTGGTCAGAGGAGTGCAGGGCCACGGAGAAGCAGCCTGCCTTCCTAAGCGCCCACTGGGCTCCTCGCGGGGGTATGTGGGGGGGACCTGGCACCCCCAAAATGACTCCAGGCAGGTTGCACTGAGGGGGCCGCGCAGCCCAGCTCCTGGGTCCTTGTCCTCAGCACTTAGCAGGCATCTGCCAGGAGCACTGCCTTATCCACCCCTCCCTGCGAGGGGTGGCGTGTGACCCCTTCACACTGATGTGGAAAGCTGGGCTGGAGTGGAGGTCCTCCCACTGACCTCGCTGGAGCCTCCACGGCTGAGGCCAGCAGCCAAAGCAGACAGAGTAAGTTTGCTCCGGGGCGGGGGTGCTGGAGAAGGATGGCCTTGCGGGCATCTGGGAGGCAGGGCGGGCATTCCCCCCAACGGAACTCCCCGGAGCTCAGGTCTCGGGGCAGGAAAGAGCGCGCTTGGCCTGAGGCCCTCTGGAACCACCGGGTCCGGGTGGGGGTGAGGAGGGGGCAGTGGTGAGGGGAGGCAGCCAGCGACCCCAGGTCTTGGCCCCCTTCCTGTGAGTCTGGGCTTCACCCGGCAGGCAGCTGGAAGGTACCAGCAAGGATTAACATGCCTGGACTTACCCTTCTCATGTTCTCTTCTCCCAACACCAAGGCCCCTGTTGGGTCTGCTCTAATTGGTTTATGTCTAGCTGTAGCAAAGAACAAATTGATTCCCCCCCAGCTGTTTCTGCAGCGTGGGGCCTCCCTCAGCCATGGGCCACCTGCCGTGCCCCTCAAAGCTTCTCTGGGAACACTGGGGAGGGGTCCCTGTACAAGGGAGGTGTTCCGGTTCAGTGTCCCTTCCCCGGCCTGAGGTCTCAGAGCTGGAACACACATGCACGTGTACACACACACACACACACACACACACTCCTGGTGGAGGTAGCCGCAGGTAAGGAGCAGCTGGGTGGGATCTCCATCCCTCTATTGTTCTTCCTTCCGCCTCTGCCAAAGCAAACTTTCTGAAAACCTGACCCTTCCATCATCCTTGGACTTAAATCCACTCCTTTTGGGTAAAATCCAAACTCCCTTCATCTCACTACCTATCACTTTAAAAGCAGAGTCTCTGCAATGCTTGAGTCTTTATGTATTCCTGCCCCTGGGCCTTTGTACCAGCTCCTGCCCTCAGGCAAGAATGCCTGCACACACCCTCTCCCACCCTCGTCCCCTTGCTGACTGGCAATATGTCCCTGTCCTTCTGGACTCGGCTGGCAGGCCACCTCTCTGACAGACTGCAGAGGAGGGGAATTTGCCCTTCCGCCCTCAACTCACCCCTCCTTTCACCGGGCATGTGGTTTCCCTGCCTCTGTGGCCAGCATCCTGGAGCGTGAGCGGCCCGGAGCTGGAGCAGGTGCTCAGCATTTGCGGAGCCGGGCCCACAGCCCCCATGCGCCCAGGGCCACATGGGTCCCCGGCAGGGCGCTGAGCTTCACACGCAGAGTCAGCAGCCCAGTCACCACTGAATCGAAAAGGGATCCCATTCCTTGCCGGAGACTTTGGAAACAACATTTAGGGTCCACAGTTCAGAGCCTCATAAGAGGCGCATGAAGGCCCCCCTCCCCCTCCGCAGTCCCCCATCCCAGCGCCTGCAGGGGAACCTCCTCGCCCGCCCGCACCCCACCCCACCACCCCGCTCTCTCTCTCCAGCAGTCCCTCAGGCTCCCGCTCCTGGGGCTCTTCTTGCTGAGCTAGACTCAGCCTCCAGCTTCTGTTCTGTTTTCGTTTGGCGTTGCCCATCCCCCATATTTCTCCACCACAAAGGGGAGCCCTGGAACTCACCCAGCCAGTAACACTCACCCCTGCTTTCCCTTGCTCTCCTCAGCTCTCTCCCTCCTGAGACCTCTTCTTTGTGCCCTCTGGCCCAAATCTGTATCATAAAAAAAGCTTGAAACCCAGCTGGCAAATAGAGACCTCTCTCTTTGGGGGGGGAGGAGGGTGGGAAAGAGAAGAGGGGAGGGGAGTCCACAAGGTCAAAATTCTCTTTATTCCATGGGGCGCATGTTAATAAATCATATTCCCATCGGGAATCAATAAAACCTTTTACAAACCACATTTTAACCTTACACACCCCCCCCGTGGACAAGTCTACAAATAAGGAAACTGAGGCACGTGGTGGGGGTGGCCGGCGACTCAGAGAAGGCTGCCGTGTAGAGAATTGTAACCAAGATGTCTACACAGCCTGTCGTGTTCAGACCCCGCGTCGTCCCCGGCCCCGGGCTGCTTGCATACATCCCTGGACAAAAGCAGGGGCGGTGTGCGCCCCGTGGACTCACGGTCATGGCCTGAGTTCCTGCCTGGAGCAACTGGGGCTTTTCTAAGACGCCTTGGCTTGCTCCTTGGGGTAGATTATGTACTATTTCCTGCGAGTGCCGCCTGTAAACGCCATGCCCAGTGTCAATTGGTCCAATTGTTTGAAAGTGAAGTCTCAGACTGTTGAAAGGAACCAACCTGGAGGGATACCTGTCCCCGTGCTCCGGAAGCTTCTGGGGTGTCCAGGCAAAGGCGGCTGCCACCAGCAAGGGCAGCTCTGCACACGCAAGGCTGGGTGGGCCAGGCCCCATCAGTAGACGGGCCTGCTGGACCTGGCGGCTTTGTGGGGCCTATGGCTGCCTGAGTTTCAAAGACGAAGTTTGTTGGGGGTTTTGTTTTTGTTTGGTTTCAGTTTTGCCCCCTTCAGCGTTTGTGGGTTGGAGCAAAAGAGGAGGGCGAGTTTTTTAAGGTTTGACAAAAGTTTTAAGAAATTGTTTCTGTGCAACCGCAAAGCTGGGAGATCTGGAAGAAATCCACGGGCTAGGGTCGAAACACCCACACTAAGAAGCCACTTCCTCCCTCCCGACAACCATTCCCTTGTCTCTGATCCATGCCTCACAGCGGCCGAAGGGTTTTGGGGGACCCTGGAGCCCTTGGGGCTCCCCAACCTCTCAGATGATGGGAAGATGGGGGCAGGAAGCAAGACACACTGTAATATGGGGCCTCGGCGCATCTTTGTGCAGTGCCTGCAGCTGGCTCCTGGGATCCCAGGCGGTGGGGGTCACCTTTCCTAAGAGCCATGCTATCAAATGGTCCCAGCCTCTGGGGTGTCTAGACAGCAGGGCTCCAGCCCAGGAGGGCACACAGGCTGGCATTGAAGGTTCCAAGGCCAAGAGCCCCTGTTGTGGAGGACGGGCCAGGGATGGCGACAGCGGGGGTGGGGGGGTGGAGGGGTGGGTTCGGGGCAGTCATTGGTGTAAAGGAAGTCAAAGAGCGTGGGTCAGGCTAGGTGTGGGACCAGGCAGGTCTGTGAGACTGGTGTGGTGGTAGCAGCTGGGGACTCTGCCCCCCGAAGCCCAAGTGTGGTGAGGAGAGCACGTTGTGGGAGGTGGGCTGTGAGCAGGGGAAGAAATGTCCCCACACTTCATGGTGCAGCAGGGGAGAGGACCACGGTGCATGAGCCCCGCAGGAAGGAGGGGCCGCTGCGTTGGGCAGAGACATGACATTACGGCGACCCCAGGCCCGGCTGTCATCAGGGCAGGGGCTTGTGTCTGGGGTGCCGTGCCCCCATCCAGAAGGGGGGACTGCCTCACGTGCACACAACTGTGGACACACGGCACATTTCAAACACAGATAACAGCCTTCCAAATGCTTCGTCTTGACCGGTGTGAGCTGTTCAGCTCAGCTGCGCTCACTCACAAGAGCTGATCAGACCCAGACACTCACCAGGAAAAATGCATTTTCTCATTGGATCTGGGTCCTAGATTTTGTAGAATAAACATTTGTGAACTCTGAGAGTATGTGTCCCAATTAATTATGGCCTGGGCGGGGCTCGGGGCCATGTGCCTCTGAGAGCCCTGCTCGTGGTCAGTTTTTCCTCTGCATCCCTCCCAGCCTTGGCGGGGAGAAGCAGGCGCTTCTGGGGCGGGGTGGGGGGGGGTCAGCAATCCAAGACTTGGAATGAGCCCTCTCCAAGGACACTGCTCTGGCTTCCCAGTGGCTCTGAGACCCTTCCGATCACACCAGGGTTTGGGTGGGAGTAGAGGGGAGAGAGCGCAGAACGTCAACTTGTCATTAAGACCCTATTTAAAACATGCCCCATGCGGCACTCTGATCCCCCCAAACCTGCTCTGCTTTTTTTCCCTTGTTTTCTACAGTACTTACTCCCTTCCAACATACTTTTTATGGGCCCAATTGTGCCCTCCCCCCTACCCCGCAAACTCATATGTTGAGGTCCTAATCCCCTGTACCTTAAAATGTGACTGTATTTGGAAATAGAGCCTTTACAGAGATGATTAAGATTAAGTGAGGTCACCAGGAAGAGCCCTGATCCATGTGACTGGCATCCTATAAGAAGGGGAGATCAGGACACAGATGTGTACAGAGGGACGGCCATGTGAGAACACAGGGAGGATGAGGCTGTCTACAAGCCAAAGAGAGAGGCCTCAGGAGAGACCAACCTGCCGACAGCTTGATTTGGACTTATAGCCTCCAGAACCATGAAAAAGTCAATTTCTCTTGTTTAAGCCACCCGGTCTATGGTATTTGTTGAAGCCTCCCAAGCAAACTAATATAACACTATATATAATTTGTTGATTTTTTAAGTTTATTTTTGATTTTATGACCACCGCTGCTCTCCCCACCACCCTGGGGTAGAGATGTTGGATTTTGTCCTTGATGCATCCCAAATGTACAGAAGTTTGCCTGACATTCAACAATCTTTGGCACTTAGTAAATATTTGACATTCAGCAAATATTTGATGAACTTTTACCTCTGGCCAAGATGGAATAACAGGGACTAGATTTACCCTCCTGCCTGAAACAATTAGAAGTCTGGACAAAATATATGCAATCAACAGTTTTCAGACATTGGATGTCAAACAGTTCAAGACAGTGATCCCCGAGGTGTGGGAGACAAATCATGTGATCCCTGTTACTGCGCCAGCTTACTTCCTGGAGAGAGTTTCCAGGCCATGAGCAGGGAGGGGGCCCAGGAGGGGTCTTCTTGAGTTGAAGAGACGGACTGGGAAGTGAGGGGCAACTGGGGTCCACAGGCAGAGTGGGAAGAGAGGGATGCATTCAGAGTCTGTGGAGGGGTCCCCTGGGGCATTCAGTGGGGGAGGATCAGCACAGCTACCCCAGGTGGGAAAAAACCGTCTGAATGGATTAGTGAGAACAGCACCCACGTTCCTGCAGGGTGGGGAATAGCGCTGCTCCCATGCCAGATTGGAAAGTCTCATGGCTCATGGGCATTGGATAGAGTGCTCAGAGGGTCCTGGTGCAGGACTGGGTAAAATTAGTGCCAGACTAAAACCTACCCAACAGAACTCAAAAGCAAGCCTCAACGGATCAAACTGTTTCCAAGTCACTATGCCTGGGAACGAAACTCAACAATAGTTAGAGGGCTGAAAAGCTATTCAGCACCTGCCAAGGTAAAATTTACAATGTGTAGGATCCACAGAAAATTACCTAGTTATGTAGAGATACAGGAAAATATGACTATAATGAGGAGAAGACTCAATCAGAGATGATAGAACCAGTAGACGGGATAAAAATAGTTATTATAACTCTATTCTCTGTTCTAGAAGCAAAAGGAAACACTGAACATGTTAAGTGGACACATGAAAGATAAGAAAAGAGATGTCAGATAAAGAAACATCAAGGAACAAAGATACAATGTCTGAGATGAAAAATACACTGGATGGGATTAACTAAAGATTCAACACTGTAGAAGAAAGGATTAGTTACCTTGAGGACTTGAGAATAGAAACCATCCAAAATAAAATAGAGAGAGAAACAAAAATGGAAAACAAAAATAAACAGAGCATCAGATAGCTGTGGGGGTAACGTCTAGTGGCTGTGAAGCAGGCAAGAGAGCAGGAAAAAAATGTTTGAAAAAAATAATGGTAGAAAATCTTACAAAGTTGATGGATAAATGCAGAGACCCAATGGACCGCAAACACAGGAAACATGAAGAAAGCCACACCAAGGCACCTCCTCATCTAACCGCTTAAAACCAGTAAGAAAGAGAAAATCCTGGAAGCAGCCAGGAAAAAAAGGCACACCGTAAGCACAGAGGAACGGAGGTGAAGATGGAGATGGGCTTCTCATCAGAGCCGCACACGAAAGGAAGCCACAAGAAAACACCTGTCGGCATTGAAAAGAGAGAAAGCTGTCAGCTTTCTCTTCTATATTGAGCCATAAAAAAAAAATCTTTCAAAGATAAATGCAAAACAAAGACATTTTTAGACACGCAAAGCTGAGAGAATTCAGGATCGTGCGACCTGCACTACAAAAAAAAAAAAAAAAAAAAGAAGAAGAAAGAAAGAAAGAAAAGAAAAAAAAAGAAATTAAAGGAAGTCCTTGTGGCAAAAGGACACGGATACCAGATGGATACCAGAACCTTCTCAATGGGATGAAAAACACTAGGACTGGTAACTCTGTAGACATATACATGTATCTTCTTTTTCTAATTCGGAAATATCTCTTTCAAAGATAATCTTGAGCCACTTGGTTCTGGATGTTGGCTTCTGGGTACAGCGGCAGGGGTCAGGGCATTGACAGTGCTCGGGAGCTCCGAGCCCTTCATGGAAGGCACAGGAATGCTGCCCACACCAGGCCATCCATCCGGTGACATGAAAGCTGAGAATGGAAAAGTCTGACAGTGCGGACCATTGCTGTTTTTTGTTTGGAGTATATTCTAAACCCCTTCTAGAGCACGTCTATGAGCTCCATATGCAGCTGGTCCACTGATGAAGAGAGGACATTAACGCGGACGTGAAAACGAGTCCTCCACTCTGTTCAAAGAATCAGCTGCCTTGTAGTCCCAAGAGTGTTTTGCCCATAACTGAGGCTGCATCTCTATGGCACAGTCAACAAGGGGCACACATTCTTCTTATAGGACCTTCTAGCTGGAGGGGTGGCTTCTTGCAGATCCTACCTCGGCGGCGGGGCAGAAGTCATCGGGCACCTGTGTGCAGAACCCTATTGTTCTTCATCAATGTGGTTCAAAGCAGCATTCATACCATGTGGACTCCAGCAAGATGATGCATTTAAGTTTACAGTGCCTGTCCCGGAAGACTACTTACGTGGCGACTGTCCATGCTTGGTGTTTGCTGTCCTTGTCTTTCACTCCGCATGGATTCCATCTCTGGTGAACTGGTTGTATAGAACACATGCAAAATGGAAATGGAACCATAAATGCATTTGGCAAGTATGAACGTATGCGACGAGAGTTTTCTAGAAGATACAGCCAGCCCCCCCAAACCTAGAGGCTACAGTAGTGTATACATAAAAGATGTTCAGCTTTTTAAAAATAAAGAGGTTGATGGTATTAAAATGCATGCTGCTTGTTTGTCTGACCGACCTAAAATAGCGGAGCCATATGCAATTAGCTTTTCTCCACCGGATCCATCTGTACACCATGAAGGCAGAGGGAAGAGGCTGAGTCAGAAGAAGAAGGCTAATGAACTGCATAATGATAGGGTTCATAGTGCTGGACTGTGATGGGTAAAGCCTGACTCAGTGAAGGAAGGAAAGCAGCAGCTCCCGACCAGATGCTGGGTCTGGTGCACCTGCTAGTCCTGGGCCCCATGAAAGTCAACCCATGGTGGGGACTGCCCAAGGAAGAAACTGGGTGAACGTGGGACCCCTCCCGGGCACAGGAAGGAATCGGCCCTTGCTTGATACTCGCAGAAACGTGGATGGATCTCAAGGGCAGTGTGAGTGTGAGAAGAGCCAGTGTCTGAGAGGCAGCCTAGTGGCTGGCAAGTGCCTAGGGAACGGCGTTGGACACGGACAATGACATCATCACCATCTCCAGCCTGTGGGCACCTGTTGAGTCTATGGGGCCTTTGGGTCATTCTGAGTCCTGGGCCAAGGTAGCATGTAACAGCATTTTGTGCAGAAAGCCTCTCCACAAGGAAAGGTGATTGCCTCCACTTCTGGATATCCTCCCTGAGATTCCCAAGACCTTCTAGCTAGACAGCAAGGTGATGAGGAGGGTCACAGTCCCTGATTGCCACTGTGTGTTGGGCACGTAGACCAGACCCACCCACAGAAGACTCTCCTGTCCCAGAATCGAGGAGAGAATGCAGTTTAATCTGGAGTAAGCATGATCAGGCTCACACGCATGTAAGGCAGTGTAAAAGCGAGTTCAAGGCCGGAGCAGAATTTCAACAAATTCCTGCAGTGGGTGCGCAAGTATCTTCTCACATCTCATAGACAGACAGGAGGATGCATCTGTGCGGGTCTTCCAAGGTCACCTGAGAGGTGTGTGCTTTCAGGTACAAGGGCCGGGGGTCATGACCTTGCAAAGTAAAACCAAGAACTTGGCCCCTTATCAGACCTATTATGTTCTCAAGGAGACACCCCAAAGGGCAGAGGTGGGCAGGCCGGGCCTCCTTCTCCTTATTAACAAAAAATACTTGGGCACTTATGAACCTCAGATTCCTCAGATGTAAAATGGGCTCCTACCGAAAAAGGAGCCCTCTTGCACTGCTGCTGGGAATGCAAGCTGGTGCAGCCACTCTGGAAAACAGTACGGAGGTTCCTCAAGAAGGTAAAAATAGAGCTACCCTACGACCCAGCAATTGCACTACTAAGTATTTACCCAAAGGATACAAACGTAGTGATCCGAAGGGGCACCTGCATCCCAATGTTTATAGCAGCAATGTCCACAATAGCCAAACTATGGAAAGAGCCAAGATGTCCATCGACATTTGAATGGATAAAGAAGATGTGGTATATATACAAAATGGAATATTACTCAGCCATCAAAAACAATGAAATCTTACCATTTGCACTGATGTGGATGGAACTAGAGGGTATTATGCTAAACGAAATAAACCAATCAGAGAAAGACAATTATATGATTTCACTCCTATGTGGAATTTAAGAAACAAAACAGAGGATCGTAGAGGAAGGAAAAATAAAATAAGACAAGGGGCACCTAGGTGGCTCAGTTGGTTAAGCATCTGCCTTAGGCTCAGGTCATGATCCCAGGGTTCTGGGATTGAGCCCCACGTCGGGTTCCCTGCTCAGCGGGGAGCCTGGTTCTCCCTGTCCCTTCGCCTGCCACTCCCCCTGCTTGTGCTCTCTGTCAAATAAAAAATATATATATAAAAAAAATAAAATAAGACGAAATCAGAGAGGGAGACAAACTGTAAGAGGCACTTAACTCTAGGAAACAAACAGGGTTGCTGGAGGGGTGGAATGAGCACTGGGTGTCATATACAACTGATGAATCACTGAACTTTACCTCTGAAACTAGTAATATACTATATGTTAACTAATTGAATTTAAATAAAATAAAATTTTTTAAAAATGGGCTCCTACCATTGTCCTCAGAGTGTGTTGTTGAGGGATTAGACAGTCTACCCAGGGCAGGTCCTCTGGCCATCCCACCTCCTTCCCGTGCTCCACGTAGATGTCTGGGTGGGGGCTGGGAGGCTCAACCAACCTGGCCCGGTCCAGGGCCCTGCCGCCCCCCGCCCCACTGGCCTGGCCCCGCTGGCATCCTGGTCTGCTCTGTTCTGCATCACATGCAGGCCTTGGACGCGCCGCCCTTTGATGAGGACGATGTGTTAGGTAACATGAAGTCTTCCAAATGCTCCAGGGGAGCGCGGCCTCCCAGCTCGTGCATGTTGGAGCCAGCTGTGACTGCCACTGATTGAGATTTCATACATTGAGTTTTTCCCTTGGAAAGCTAGACTCCCATAGAGATCATGGAACCTTCTACTAAGAGTTCTGCTGTCAATTTAAAATTTTTTTGTTGGAGGAAGGGATGGCATCATTTCCACGTGCTAAGAAGCTGAAGCAAACATCTAGTGCAGATGTTTCTGTAATAGCTTGTGTTTCACTCGGGCTGTATTTCTGATCCAAGCGAAGTTGACCTGAGACCATGAGGGAGCTCGGGTCCTCTCAGAGGGACACCCACTGTGGCCCACCCCCTGGTGCTGACTGCCCGCCCTTGCTCAGGGGTGGGATGGGGCCAGGCTCTTCCGGAAGAACCCCTCCGTCCTGCCTGTCTGTCTACTGAAGGGGAGGAGCCCACGCCCGGGGGTGTCACCACACGGGACAAGCCACCGAGAGGTGAGGCTCCTCTCACTCGGCCAGAAGCAACTCAGGGGCTTGGTTCCAACGTCACCCCACTGAAAACACCTGCTTTGCTGTTCTCTGAGTTCAACAACAGCAACCACTATCTATTTATATCAAGCTCCTTTTGACGTGTTCGAAGACAACACGTCTCATCCAGGAGTCCAAAAAGAAAAGCAAGTAGGCCCGTCCTCAGAAGTAGCATCTGGACCCCACCCAAATGACACGAATCCACAGCCCTGAGGTCTGAGGACTGTCCATACTGGCTTGCAGATCCTTCACCGGGACCTTTACGGAAGGCATGTGTGTGGTTGCGTGTCTGGAGGTGGCAGCATGGTGTGCAAGAGGGTGTGTGTCTGTGGGATTGTGATGTGTGGGTGTGTGCGTGGTCAGTGAGGGAGTGTCTGTCCATCTGTCTACTGCAGTGGCATGCATGCATGTGGTCTGTGTTTGTGTGTGTGGTACGTGCATGATGTGAGTGGATGGGTGGGCATGGTGTGTGTGACTATTTACGTGCATATATGTATGTGTGTATATTAGTCAGGGTTCTCCAGGGAAACAGAACTAACAAGATGTCAGCAGGGGAAGGGGGGTGGGTAGAGAAAGAGAGAGAGAAAGATTTATTTTAAGAAATTGTCTCGTGCAATTGTGGAGGGGCTTGGGAAGTCCAAACTCTTCAGGCGAGGCCAGCAGGGAAGAACCACAGTTCAAGTCCAAAGGCTGTCTACTGGCGGAATTCCTTCTTGCTCAAGGGAAGCCAGGCTTCATTTTAGTCGGGCCTTCAACAGATTGGATGAGGCCCTCCCACATTATAGAGCACAATCTGCTTTACTCAGAAGTTCGCTGATGGAAATGCTCCTCTCATCCAAAGAACACCCTCAATGTAACAGTCAGAGCAAGGCATGGACAAGCATCTGGGCCCTATGGCCTGGCCATGCTGAGACATAAAATTAACCATCTGAGTGTGTTTGTATGTGTGTGATGTTTATGTGTGCATGTCTGTGGGTGATTGTGTTGCGTGGATGAATGTATGTGTGTGTGTATGGCTGTATGAACGGGTGTTTTGTGTGTATAGGTACATGAGTGTGTGTGTGTGTGTGTGTAAGTGGGTGTGACATGTGTGTGCTGGATGAGTGTATGTGTTCACAGTGTGTGCATGTGTGAGAATATGTGCGCTGGGGCTATTTTGGTCTTACTTCTTGCAGCTGGATGACAGAGGGAGCCCCGTAATCCCCGATGCCTAGAACAGGCTCTTCTCTCAGCTCCACCCTTGAAGCAGACATGGAGCCCTTGGTCCAGACGCTTCAACACTCTGTCCCCTGCTTCTTCGTGGGCACTGTAGGTCCCACTTCATGGAACTGCCAGGGTTCAGTAAATGAATGCTTGGCAGCTTTTTTTTCCGTATCAGGCGTGTAGTGAGCGCTGGATGATGGTCGTTACGGTTGCTTTCGTTAACATTATTAAGTTTGAGGCAGCAAGGTGCCTGGGGAAGGGCACGAGACGTGAGGAAGGGGAGGAGCGGCATTTCCTGAGCCCCTGCCCTGTTCCCCGGGCCTGTGCTGACTCTTCTCGTCTCACTGATGAGGTTAAAGATAAC
>NW_027772593.1:0-293 GCF_054177405.1 Leptonychotes weddellii | reverse complement strand
GTCCTGGACTAATGACAATTCTCTGTCTGATTATTAAAGGGGAATGGCTTTTCCCAGGGTATAAAGAAACCGTTTCACCACAGAGGCTTTAGGTTGAATTCGATTCTGTGAATTCCTCTGGCTGGGCCATAAATGAGGAAGACTGATTTTGTTAAGGGGTTGGTGCATCCCTTCCTCTTAGCCCATTCCCATGTTGAAGCCCCTTTTCAGAGAAACTGGTGGACACCCCTGGCCCAGAGCCTCCCCTGGCTGTCTTTATTTTTCTCTTCTACACCCTCACTTTGGTCTTTAAC
>NW_027772592.1:0-293 GCF_054177405.1 Leptonychotes weddellii | reverse complement strand
CGGGGGCTAGAGTGGGTGGGTTCCTGTGACATCTTGGTATCAGGCCACAGGTACTGCCAGGGCTTGGGAGGGGCTCAGGGTGGCCAGCTCCCCTCCCCCCTGGAACAACTATATTTTTAAAATATTCCATGTATTGGGGTTCAGTGTAGCCTATTATTTATTTATTTTTTTAAATTTTTTATTGTTATGTTAATCACCACACATTACATCATTAGTTTTAGATGTAGTGTTCTGTGATTCATTGTTTGTGTATAACACCCAGTGCTCCGTTCAATAAGTGCCCTCTTTAATAC
>NW_027772591.1:0-293 GCF_054177405.1 Leptonychotes weddellii | reverse complement strand
TCATGACCTGAGCCGAAGGCAGTCGCTTAACCAACTGAGCCACCCAGGCGCCCGCGGTTATACTATTCTAACCATGGTCCTGAAAATGTATCCGTGGAGGCATTTTCTTTATGGACATTGTTAAGAGATATGTTAGATCCTATGCCTAGCTCACAGGGTTTACACAAAAAATTAGGGGAGACACATAACGCTGCCCCCACTGAAGAGACACCTCTATTACAAAAATCAACCTCTCAAGTACTGGTAATAAATGAAATGAAATCAGAATAGGAGGACAAAGATAATAAAAGAGT
>NW_027772590.1:0-293 GCF_054177405.1 Leptonychotes weddellii | reverse complement strand
CTCTCTGTCAAATAAATAAAATCTTTTAAAAAAATTGAAAAAAAAGAGGTAAAAAGAAACAGGTGGAATGAATTCTAACAATAGAGTTTATTTAACCCAATATGTTTATTTCAATATATAATCAATATCGACAATTATTAATGAGCTATTTTATATTCTTGTTTTCATTCCCTGTCTTTGAAGTCGTACAGCACATCTCTGTTGAACTAGCCACATTGTAAGTGGTCAGTAGCCACAGGTGGCTAGTGAATCCATCTTGGAAATGCAGGCACAGAGCATGCATTCTCAACTGG
>NW_027772589.1:0-293 GCF_054177405.1 Leptonychotes weddellii | reverse complement strand
GCTCCTCACACTGGCGGGCACACTGGGAGCTACAGACAAAACAGGCTCTGGGGGGCCAGGAGGGACCCCCGGGCCGGCTTCCCCGCCAAGACTTACCAGGTGGGAGGGCAGGGCTCGGCGGGCACGGGGTGCTGCCGGCAGGCGTTGGGGCCACACCACCTCATACTGGTCCACGTGAGGCAGCGGGGTGCTGGGGGCGGCCACTGTGGGCGAGAAGGGGGTCAGCAGGCTGGTGCTGGGCCTGCACCTCCTCCTCCAAGGGAGTCACAGGTGAGCATGAGCACCAGGGACTC
>NW_027772588.1:0-293 GCF_054177405.1 Leptonychotes weddellii | reverse complement strand
GAACCCTCAGTTTGTTTTTCAGAGTCCATCGTCTCTCATGGTTCATTGCCCCCTCCGATTTCCCCCACTTCATTCTTCCGCTCCTGCTATCTTCTTCTATTTTTTTTAACATATAATGTATTTGCTTCAGAGGTACAGATCAGTGATTCAACAGTCTTGCACGCTTCACAGCGCTCACCATAGCACATACCTTCCCCAGTGCCTATCACCCAGCTGTTCCATCCCTCCCACCCTCCACCACTCCAGCAACCCTCAGTTTGTTTTCTGAGATTAAGAATTCCTCATATCAGTGA
>NW_027772587.1:0-293 GCF_054177405.1 Leptonychotes weddellii | reverse complement strand
TTGTCACTAAAAAAAAAAAAAGCAATGGCAATGATGTGATGTGATGCAGGTGTTATTTAATAAATACTACAGCGGTAAGCATTTTGCAATATATTAAGTGTATCAAATCAACACATTGTGCCCTTTAAACTTACACAGTGTTACAATTCAATTATATCTCAACAAAGCCGGCGGAGGCGGGGGGCACCGGTGGAGGGTAGTGGGTTGGCGCTCCTCACTAGAGAGAATAAGCTAGCAAGAATGGGTAAAAATCAGACCCCAACCAATTAGCTTCAGATGAAGTTAACTCCAGA
>NW_027772586.1:0-293 GCF_054177405.1 Leptonychotes weddellii | reverse complement strand
ATAGTGATACTCCATTTATTTTACAATATGCCTTATTTAGGTATGACTGGTAGACAGTATTCCTGCAGTACCAGCATAAAATGTATCCTGTGTTAAGAACCAGCCCTGAAGAACACAGGGGCCGCAAGCAGCATTTGGCTCCAAATGCCCAAGTGCAGGTCCCAAGAAAACTTGACCTTAAAGAGGAAAACCGGGGGGCACCTGGGTGGCTCAGTTGGTTGAGCGACTGCCTTCAGCTCAGGTCATGATTCTGGAGTCCCTGGATCGAGTCCCGCATCGGGCTCCCTGCTCGG
>NW_027772585.1:0-293 GCF_054177405.1 Leptonychotes weddellii | reverse complement strand
CTTCTTGGTTCTGAATGGGGTCATGGGCCCAAAGCTGCACCTCCCTGGATGGGATGCCCAGGGCACCAGGCTCCAATGTCCCTGCCTGTGTCCCCTCCAGGACCCTGGGTAGGTAGAGTTGGCAAGGCTTCTCCAGCCCTGCCAGGGAAGCGACATAACCAGAGGCCCACAGTGGGACCTTATGCATGAAAACTGGGGACCAGATGGACCAGGAGCTGTGGGGTGTGGCAGAAAGGACAGTGACACCTCTCATTCATCCTTGGACACCTGATTCAGCACAGGTCCTAGCACCT
>NW_027772584.1:0-293 GCF_054177405.1 Leptonychotes weddellii | reverse complement strand
AGCTGACCTGCAGGAGGGCTCCCCTACCATAAGGAAGGTGTGAGGTTTTTATCAGAAGAAGAGAAAGGGGGCTCAATTCAGAGTTGAGTGGAGAGACTGTGGTACCAGTCACCTCTTATTTAATCTGGGCCAGATGGATAGATGTTGGCAAACCTAAGCAGGAGGCGAACCATATTCCTAGTTCAATGTACTTACCTATCCAGGGAGCCATGAATCTGTAGGAACCATCAGACTTTGGGTCTGAAAGTAAGAAGGGCGTTACAGGAAACTGGAGGTGACCCACGAAGACAGGC
>NW_027772583.1:0-3769 GCF_054177405.1 Leptonychotes weddellii | reverse complement strand
TGACCCAAACATTCTTGAGCAGAGTGGTCTTTAGCTTCCAAGTGTTTGAATTTCTGCCAATTTTTTCTTGTGATTGAGTTCCAGTTTTAAAGCATTGTGGTCTGAGAATATGCAGGGAATAATCTCAATCTTTTGGTAACGGTTGAGACCTGATTTGTGACCCAGTCTGTGGTCTATTCTGGAGAAAGTTCCATGTGCGCTCGAGAAGAATGAGTATTCTGTTGTTTCAGGGTGGAATGTTCTGTATATATCTATGAGGTCCATCTGGTCCAGTGTGCCATTCAAAGCTCTTGTTTCTTTGTTGATTTTCTGCTTAGATGATCTGTCTATTGCTGAGAGTGGAGTATTGAGGTCTCCTACAATTAACATACTGTTTTCAATATGACTCTTTATTTTGGTTAACAGTTGGCTTATGTAGATGACTGCTCCCATGTTGGGGGCATACATATTTCTAAGACTGGCAGAAACTGAAAGAATATGTGACCACTAAGCCGGCCTTGCAAGAAATATTAAGGGGGGTTCTATAAAAGGAGGAAGACCCCAAGAGTGATATACAACAGAAATTTACAAGGGACAATCTATAAAAACAATGTCTTCACAGGCAACATGATGACAATTAATTCATATCTTTCAATGATCACTCTCAACGTGAATGGCCTAAATGCTCCCATAAAATGGCACTGGGTTGCAGATTGGATAAAAAGACAGGACCCATCCATATGCTGTCTACAAGAGACTCACTTTGAACCTAAAGATACATCCAGACTGAAAGTGAAGGAATGGAGATCCATCTTCCATGTCAACAGACCTCCAAAGAAAGCTGGGGTAGCAATTCTTTTATCACACAAATTATATTTTAAACTAAAGTCTGTAGTTAGAGACACTGAAGGACACTATATCATTCTTAAATGGTCCATCATTAGTTCTTTTTTTTTAAAGATTTTATTTATTTATTTGAGAGAGAGAATGAGAGAGAGAGAGAGCATGAGAGGGGGGAGGGTCAGAGTGAGAAGCAGACTCCCTGCTGAGCAGGGAGCCCAATGAGGGACTCGATCCTGGGACTCCAGGACCATGACCTGAGCCGAAGGCAGTCGCCCAACCAACTGAGCCACCCAGGCGCCTGGTCCATCATTAGTTTTTGATGTAATGTTCAATGATTCATTAGTTGTGTATAACACCCAGTGCTCATCACAACATGTGCCCTTCTTAATACCCATCACCCATCCTCCCACCCACCTGCCTCTGTAACCCTCAGTTTGTTTCCTGGAGTCCAGAGTCTCTCATGGTTTGTCTCCCTCTCTGATTTCTTCCCCTTCAGTTTTCCCTCCCTTCCCCTGTTGTCCTCAGCACTATTCTTTATGTTCCACATATGAGTGAAACCATATGAGATGTTAAATGGGTAAATATCTGTAAAGTACCAAGAATACCATTCAGCACAGGACTTGGTAGATATGGATGGTAAATATTCAACTCTCTAGACCGCCTTCCCAGCTACCCTCTGGACCTCCACTTTGAACACACTTGCTTCCCTCTTGTCCTTTGCTCTGGCTTTGCTTCTACCCCATCCAGTTGAATCCTTGCTCTTTAGTCTGTACTTACTCATCCCTCACTGTCTTTCTTCCATACTCACCACCACTTCCAGAACACATTCCTGGTAAGCATTTCCCAAATCTGCATTTTCTTAGCATCTCTTTTAGGCCTCCTTCAAGGCTTGGCAAGGCTTAAGGGCCTATATGATGTGGGAGCAAGTGGTAAGCAAGAGGCAGGAGATGATTCCCAGAAAGGAGGCAAAGTAGAAAAAGTCTGGAAGTTCAAAGATAATGTGAGGATTATGGAGAAAAATGATAGATTATGAGATAATGAGAGCTCTATGAACCACTATGGATTCTACAAAAGTGTTGGAGTCAGGGTGGGCCCTGGAACTCCATGAGCTGTGGGAGTCCACAAACCTCATTCTTGCACTTACTGGTCTTTGTTTTCATGACCCTCACCTCTGTCTTTTCCAGTTTCACCAACAAGTTTGTAAATTGGAATCTGTGTTTTGTATCTCATGACTATTGTTGCCCCAGGAAACCATAACCTCCAAAAAGCCAGGTGTTCATCTTATTTGTGCCTGTAGCTCCACACCGTCCCTTCCTCCCACCTCTACCCCCCACCCATGGCCACCACAAAGCTTTGTGCACAGTAGGAGCTCTATAATTTCAGAATTAAATATTGTACCAATCTGAGAAAAGTCACTACTAAGGTTACTGCCGGGGATGATTCAGTGAAGCTTCTTTCTCCATCTCCTAGAATACTTTGGATATCAAGAGTCGCAGAACAAATCCACACACACATATCCCCATGTTGAAACACACACTACACACACACCACTACACACACACACACACACACACACATGCACGGGCACATTTAGAATTTAATCACCCTATTTATCCTTTGGGTTACTAACATGTGGGGCAAAGAAAATGTGAAAAGAAAAGATTGAAGAAAAAAATTCTCATTTTAAGCATTGCAGCTAATTCCGTTAATTAGGTTGTGATGCAATTAAGCATTTCATTTCAGAGCTATTAAAGCTTAAATTATTTATTAATAATTACAGATCATTACCTGATAGTGTTCACTCTGCAGAACAGGTGATGAATAATTTATCAGCTTTGACACGGTTCTCTCCTCACAGCCATCTTTAGGTGGTGTCTATGTTTGTACATGTCAGCTTGCCAATATATGTGCCTGTTTGTGTGAACCTACTGTTTTTTTCTGTTTATACAGAATCTTTCTGAATTTTCAATGTTGTTTAAAACTTCTCACTCTTACAGTTTAGTAATATAGATTGTAGGTAAGATAGAAATAATGCTAATGTTGTATAGATAAAGAGATGTGTTTTCTTCATGGTTGAGATGGATTTCAGCTCTAGGAGTAATTATAATTACATTTATTCATTATAAAACCTTTCTCTTACTCCTCTGTCCTCCATTTCAGGATCTTTAATTATTATTATTATATTAAAACTGTATACATTATTACTGTATACAGTCACAAGCACAAATTAATACTTTTTTTATATAATGTTTAAAGATTTTTTTTAATTTTACTTTATTTTATTATGTTATGTTAGTCACCATACAATACATCATTAGTTTTTGATGTAGTGTTCCATGATTCATTGTTTGCATATAACACCCGGGGCTCCATGCAGTACGTGCCCTCCTTAATACCCATCACCAGGCTAACCCATCCCCCCACGCCCTCTAAAACCCTCAGTTTGTTTCTCAGAGTCCATAGTCTCTCATGGTTCATTCCCCCACCCCCAATTTCCCCATTCATTTTTCCCTTCCTTCTCCTAATGTCTCCATGCTATTCCTTATGTTCCATAAATAAATGAAACCATATGATAATTGACTTTCTCTGCTTGACTTATTTCACTTAGCATAATCTCCTCCAGTCCCATCCATGTTGTAAAAGTTGGGTATTCTTCTTTTCTTTTCTTTTTTTTTTTTTTATTCTTATGTTAATCTCCATACATTACATCATTAGTTTTAGATGAAGTGTTCCATGATTCATTGTTTGTGCATAACATGCAGAATGTGCCCTCCTCAATACCCACCACCAGGCTAACCCATCCTCCCACCCCCCTCTCCTCTAGAACCCTCAGTTTGTTTTTCAGAGTCCATCGTCTCTCATGGTTCGTCCACCCCTCCGATTTCCCCCGCTTCATTCTTCCCCTCCCGCTACCTTCTTCTTTTTCTTTTTTTTTTCTTAACATATA
>NW_027772582.1:0-293 GCF_054177405.1 Leptonychotes weddellii | reverse complement strand
CCCCGGGCGAGACACTAGAACAGGGCCCCCGACCCCGGACGACCCGGCAGCTGGGACTCCGGTGGACGAGATGCGCTCTGTCCCATTTGATCCACCCTGTGCTGGATGGAAGCAGCACAATCTCCTCGTCTCCCCTGCCTGGGGCGTCGTGGGGTCCACTGTGGCCACGTCTCCTGTCTCCCCCTCTCCCCAGCCTCGGGGAGGGTGCTGCTCTGCGTTCTGGGTTTTGCCTTAGATGGCCAGAAGACGGAAGAGGCCCAGTTCTGCCTGGAGCGGATGGGAGCTTGGCCGCC
>NW_027772581.1:0-293 GCF_054177405.1 Leptonychotes weddellii | reverse complement strand
TCACTCTCTCTCTCATTCTCTCTCTCTCAAATAGGTAAATAGAATCTTTAAGAAAAAAATTTTAAAAAAAATGAGCTTTACTTTTAATAAGAGTGTTTATCACTGTGGTTTCTGATCTATTAGTGGTGGTTCCTCACCCAAGCAGATCAATTTCGTGGCTCATGTACAGCATTAATAAAATGAAATAGATCTGACTAGAATGAAAAATATCAGCATCTTATGCAGAGCAAGTTGTTTTGTGAAACTTCTTTTGTGCATGTGAATGTATGTTCTGGATTGCAACATGAAGTGTA
>NW_027772580.1:0-293 GCF_054177405.1 Leptonychotes weddellii | reverse complement strand
TAAAGCATTTCATCATATTTTGTTAGTGAATCATTTTCAAAGGCATGTTCATCTTCTGCATCTTTAGGGTACTGTTCTCTTGACCTTTGGCCCGTTTTTTCCTAGGCCTCCTGTTGAGGTTATTGTTCACTAATCCTTAGGTAAGTTCCCTCCGGATTTAGGGTTTGCCAATAGATTTTTGTGGCCCTGCTGTACAGAAGTGGGATCTTCTCACGGTGCTGCTCGGTTTCTCCAACACTCTGAAACTAGGGGGCTTTGTGAAATGTACAACTTCAGCCTGCAGTGCTGTTCCA
>NW_027772579.1:0-293 GCF_054177405.1 Leptonychotes weddellii | reverse complement strand
TTGCCTATTAATATGAAGTTTCACCAAGGCTCTTTGAGGTGTGTATGTGTGTGGTGTGCATGTTCCTTCCAATGAAACTCTACTTACAAAGGCCGGCATCAGGCTGGATCTGGCCTGTGGGCTGTAGTTTGTCAACCCCAGCTATGTAGTATTTCACTGCAGCATGAGATTTTCAGCAATCATGGGAAAATATTCACCTCACCACCCCAGTTTTCTCCCCTCTTACCAGGCAGGTAGAGTACTTTGGCTTTCTCCTGGATGGAGGAGCTCAGAACAGAGTTTTTTCGGCAAAA
>NW_027772578.1:0-293 GCF_054177405.1 Leptonychotes weddellii | reverse complement strand
CTGGGTGGCTCAGTTGGTTGGGCGACTGCCTTCGGCTCAGGTCATGATCCTGGAGTCCCGGGATCGAGTCCCGCATCGGGCTCCCTGCTCGGCAGGGAGTCTGCTTCTCCCTCTGACCCTCCCCCCTCTCATGTGCTTGCTCTCTCTCATTCTCTCTCTCTCAAATAAATAAATAAAATCTTTAAAAAAAAAAAAAAAGGAAGGGGCACAGAATACCTGAAAACCCTTTTACAGTTCTAAAATATTAAGGGAGGGACGCCTGGGTGGCTCAGTCAGTTAAATGTCTGCCTTCG
>NW_027772577.1:0-293 GCF_054177405.1 Leptonychotes weddellii | reverse complement strand
TCCGCACCGCATGCTTGTGGGCCAGGCTCTCCAGCCAGAGCGATGATCTTGGCAACATGACCGACCTGCCTGGACCAAGTACTTCAGCGTCTCTGAAGTTATGTGACTGACAGGTCCCGCGTTCACCGTTCGGCAGTGTCAGTTCCTCCTCTACGGGAGACAAAGAGGCGCTCTGGCTCTCACGCCCGGCCTCCGTCCCCCATTAAGAGCCTCTAGTCCTTGGGATCTCTCTGGAAGGCCTCGATACGATGCGTCCCCTGTAGACATCGTTTTCCCGTCTTTGCAGCTGAAGG
>NW_027772576.1:0-293 GCF_054177405.1 Leptonychotes weddellii | reverse complement strand
CTTCTTCCATTTGAACCACTTACATAGTGTCTCTGTGGTGTTGGCTGACTCAGAAGTGGAGGAATAATTAGAATTAAGAGGTTTTCTGACTTTGAAATAAGCTGAAGGGTAAGTGTTCCTGATAGAATGACTTTTCCTGCCACGTGTAATTGGCCGTTGCTAGGGGAACTATCCCCCTTATTTACAAATTTGAAGGGACCTGGCAATTCATTATCAGTTTATTGGAAATAGTATTTACAATTCATAAGCACAAAGTCATCAGAGTTTCTGGAATGGGACGGTTACGAATTAGA
>NW_027772575.1:0-293 GCF_054177405.1 Leptonychotes weddellii | reverse complement strand
GATTTTCTCAGTTGCTTAACAAAATTATTTTAAAACCTGTATGAAAGAATTCAGATCTATGAATGGCTAAATTAGTCTTTAGGAAAAGAAACTTGTCATGTAAGAATTTAAGATGGAATATAATATAATAATAATAATGATAATAATAAAACACAGCATGATACTGTGGTGGCAATTAAAATAAAGGCTCTTTTGTAATAGAAGAGCAAGCTCAGAAATAAAACAGAGGAAACTTGACATATAATAAATGTGGTAACAACAAACCAATAATGAAAGGAACAATTATTAAATAG
>NW_027772574.1:0-293 GCF_054177405.1 Leptonychotes weddellii | reverse complement strand
TCTGGAATCTCTTCTCCTTCCTCTGACCTTTTCTTTCTGCACAGGGTTCAGCCAAGGAGAGAAGGTGGAGCAGCATCCTTCTACCCTGAGTGTCCAGCAGGGAAGCAGCTCTGTTATCAACTGCAGTTATTCAGACAGTACCTCAAGTTACTTCCCTTGGTATAAGCGAGAACTTGGAAAAGGTCCCCAGCTCCTTATAGACATTCGTTCAAGCATGGCCAAAAGAGAAGACCAAAGACTCACTGTTTTTTTGAATAGGACGGCCAAACGTTTCTCCCTGCACATCAAAGACA
>NW_027772573.1:0-293 GCF_054177405.1 Leptonychotes weddellii | reverse complement strand
CAGCTGAATTCAGTATGAGGTCTCCTCCATGAAGAAGAGAGTTTTGATACACTTAGGAAGGGACTGAAGGCACTGGAAAGAGAGAAAATTGATGGAGCAAAGTTGTGGCGGGTTGAGTCAGGAGATGATGCCATCAGACCCTTCCTGAAAGGAGAGCTTAGAAAAGGGAGGGACGGATCTTACTCAGAAATGCAAGTCAAGAAGTTCAGGACTCTTCAGGGGTGCCTGGGTGGTTCAGTCAGTTAAGCGGTTAAGCGTCTGCTCAGTTTATGATCCCAGGATGTTGGGATCCA
>NW_027772572.1:0-3769 GCF_054177405.1 Leptonychotes weddellii | reverse complement strand
TTTTTTTTTTTTTTTTTCCCAATGTTAGTACTTTCAATATTATAAGTTTCCTTTCATTTTTGATTTACATTAGTAAAACATTTACTCCAAGCTTCAAGCTTGCAATTAGGTATTATTTAGTTAAAAAGCTCTGGTAAGGTATCAACACACTTGGAATACCATCTATACTGTGATTATGCCCAAGATCACTTCCTGAGCTCTGTATGTTGCTGGCGTCCATCTGGAAATACAAGTAAGAGTTGCTCTTGCCTTCAGTCAGACCTCTTGAGAATCAATATGAAAATATTTTGCAGGTAATTTAAGTTGCAGGCATTAAGCTGTTACAGTGGGAAGAACAATAGAACAGGAATCGGGAGACTTTTAGATGATCAGTGGCAGGGCTGGAGATAAATGTCTGATCTCTCCACATCTCCACTTCTTCATCTGCATGATGAAAATAATTGTCTTTTCCCGTTTTATGTTGGTGTGCTACTTGCATTATCAAGTATGTTGATAAGTAATTTGTATGTATTTTTAAAACTCCACGTAAATATATCTCTTGCTCAATCAAATCTTTTCTTAATGCTGTATGCCTTTTATCTAGGCATGCGGTAATTTTGTTCCTGGATGAAGAATCAGCTAAGCCCGTGATTAGTATACCCAGGGGTATATCACAGCAAATAATCTCTGTATCTACAAAGATATACAGTTAAGGAATGGGAAACATCATGTATTCTGAGAGATTGCTAATTTTACTCTTGCTTTTACTTTTACAGTTGTTTCAGTATTCACCCAGAGTATTTTGGAATACTGTAATTTCTAATTACAAAAGTAATATGTATTCACTGAGGACAGTGCAGAAAAGCATCATGAAGTGGACAAAGCATCATGCTTCATTTCACTCCTCAGGCCTGGACACTGTTAATATTCTGTCATAATTCCTTCCATCTTGTGTGTTGTATGTCTATTTGTGTATGTGTGAACATGTGTGTAGTTTTTGTTTGAGGCTTTTTTGATTTTATAAGATGTAGACCGTACCATGTAAAGAGTATATGCATTTGTATGTGAGTTTTCCTTTTTTTTTTTTCTGAAAAGCAAAACTATTTTAAATTCGTTTCTGCCTAGTTTAGATGTGAATGATATCACCCTTGCTATTGTTAATGTTCATTGGTTATTTGATGTCATTGTCATCGTTCTGCACTTGCCACTAGATGGCTCTATTCTTGGAGTGACTATTTCCTAAAAGCCAGCCCTGTATTAATTATGTGTAAATGATGAAAGATTTTATTGGCCTTATTGGCATTATATTAAAAATACAGAAATATAATTGCATAAAAATTTGTTGAAGTAAGGCTTGTGATATTTAAAATAGTTTTTCGGTAGACCCACAAATTTAATATACGCCCTTCAAATAGGGATTATAGGTACGAGAGGGCAATGTATTCACCTAACAGGGTTCACTGCCAATTGATAAACCAATACATGAAATGTTTTTTTCAAATTTTGCTTTTTAAATCTGTAACCATAATATGGAGTATATCATTTTGTCTATTAATCAGCTAATTTTTATAGTAATTTTCCCTTCTGTACCTCATTATAGTGACAGTATGTAATTCTGGGTGCATGAGATGTACTCTATTTATGTAAGATTTTATGATAGTAAGATGTTTCACCATGGGTTGAATTAGAATTACTTTCAAAGCTCATTTGTTTTTGTACAGGCCTGAAGCCCATGGCAGGATAGTGTGTGATGCAAATTTTCTTTCTCCTTGAACACTGACAGCAGGGCTAGAAATGACTGATCAGTTGAATGAAATGAGGCTTATGGGCACAGAAATTAGTTTCTCATGTGTGAATAAGTTCCAGTTTTTGAAAGTTATAAAGCTCTCCAGACATGCCTCACTAATCATTATCAAACCTTATCTTACAGAGAGGAAATAAAATATTTTAGGGGAAGCACTCTTACCATGTTATGAACGTATCAAATATCATACTTGGTACCACTAAGCAAATCTCATTTTTATAAATTCAGAAGCAGTTAATAACATATGAGAAGTATAAAACAACCCTAAAGGAAATCAGAACCTTAGGCATGATTTAAGTTTGTTGTACAGAACTGTTACTTTTATGCTTTTAGGTTCGTGATACCCCATTTATTTATTTTTATTTTTTTAGAAATTTGAAGTTACATATAGCTTGTAAAAATCCTGGGTGTTTTTCTCAGTTCACCAAACCTTCTTTTCTATGGATAAAAGTCAGTGAAACTGGAGAGATTGCTCTACGGTTTCTTCTCTTTGTTGGTGTGACATTTTTCAGTTCTGCAGTGTGTGTATTCCAAAAACAGAGTAGCCCTTATTCGAGGTCATTAAGTTGCAGCCTTACACGTGCCTACAACTCTCATGTGATTCTCTTGTTGATTCTCTGATAGAACCAGCTCTCCAAGTGAAGTAACTTACAGGTTCTAGAATGTTAAATATTTTAAGTACTTTTATTTGTAATTTTTTTAAACGGCAACATGTCCTGCATTTAAAACAAAACAAAACAAAACAGAAAGTTTGAAAGTCCTGGAGACGGATAAAATGGGGAAAGCAGATAGGACAAATGGTTCTTACTTCTTAGAATTTGAGAGACTCTATCTAAAGGAATGTTCCAGAAGAAGAAAGTATTATAAATAACACAAATATGTGCCAAAAAATATTACTCATCTTAGGTCTCTCTTTTTGAGATTTTGAATCAATAGGAAATTGTGTTTAAATGGAAGTTGTGTAGAGGCCATGCCTGAGTGTGGAGAGCCAATGAACTAAGTCAGCAGGTTAAAACCTGACCCTCTGGCCCATTTATTTTTCTCTTTTCTGCCTCTTGAAAAGCGTGCTCCCTGGAGATCTGTCCAAATAGTCACTGGGAGTCCTAGGGCCCCACACTTTGTCCAGTACACTGAACTGTGTTATGCAACGTGGACATTGTTCCCATTCCAATTCCTGATAGCCGAGCTCTTAGAAGTTTGCAGAGACACAGGATGCTTCTGTGAGGCACCAACACTTTTCACTGACAGCTAAGATCTATGAATGAAACTATCTCTTATGAGATGAACAAGTGAGTTTTTATTCTTTTTTAGTTTAAATTTTATAAAGCGTATCAACCCCTCCTCTGCCCCCCAAAAAATCTCTAATAATTAAGAATTCTTGATGAGTTGGAACAAACTTCTCATGTGTTTAATAAGATGAAGAGGTGGTAGAAGAGATGAACACGTGCCAACTGGGGAGCCATCTAAGGGGCCCTGAGTTGTATTTAGGGGATTATAGTGTGATATAATGAATGGCCATGGGTCATACTTTAAATCTGAGTGCTTTTTTTATTTTAATTTTTTTATTAACATGTAATGTATTATTTGTTTCAGGGGTACAGGTCTGTGATTCATCAGTCTTTCACAATTCACGGTGCTCACCATAGTACTTACCCTCCCCAGTGTCCATCACCCAGCCTCCCCAACCCTCCCATCCCCCTCCACTCCAGCAACCCTCAGTTTGTTTCCTGAGATTAAGAGTCTCTTACAGTTTCTCTCCCTCTCTGGTTTTGTCTTGTTTCATTTTTCCCTCCTTTCCCCTATGATCCTCTGTCTTGTTTCTCAAATTCCTCATATCAGTGAGATCATATGATACTTGTCTTTCTCTGATTGACTTATTCCGCTCAGCATAATGCCCTCTAGTTCCATCCACGTCGTTGCAAATGGGAAGATTTCATTTTTTGATGGCTGCATAATATTCCATTGTGTGTGTGTGTGTGTGTGTGT
>NW_027772571.1:0-293 GCF_054177405.1 Leptonychotes weddellii | reverse complement strand
AAATGGTCTATATCATTTTAACTAGAGAAGACTGTGGGGGTGACAATATTCAGAAGTTTATATGAAATATTTAAGGTCAATATATTGAAAGTCCTGGGGAAATCATTCAACTTAACTATTGTCATTATGAATGTAACTCAAACAATTTATTACTATTAAGATGTTTATCATTAATTATATCAATAATTATTTCAATAACTTATAAATGTATATATTTTAATATTGCAGAAATAAACTGAGAGTCTAAATTTGCAATAAAATGAATTGAAAATAAAAATTACTGAATTTATAGA
>NW_027772570.1:0-293 GCF_054177405.1 Leptonychotes weddellii | reverse complement strand
TCTTGGACAAGGGGCAAGGGCACTACCTTCTGGAAAGCTGACATCAAGAGAATAGTGTCATTAAGTCCCTGAACCCTAGAGAAACCATGTTAGTCCCCAAATGATGAGAGAGAAACGAACATCTCTCTTGTTTAAATCACAGATATTTTCAGTCTCTGTTATTGCAGATGAAAATAAATCTGATCTAACACAGGTGTATCAGGAGATCTGTGAATATCCCAGTCTTGTTAATGACAAATCACCTCAGGCACTTTTTCAGCCTCCCCTGAAGTGCTCCCAGGCACCAGGCAAGG
>NW_027772569.1:0-293 GCF_054177405.1 Leptonychotes weddellii | reverse complement strand
AGTGAGGAACTTGCCTTCATCTTGGGAGCTGCTGTTCTGTGGCTTCATGTACATGTAAATGAGTGTTCCATAAAACAGAGTTACTACTGTGAGGTGGGAAGCACATGTATTAAGGACCTTACTCCACCTTGCTGCTGACTTGATCCTCATGACTGCTTGAGTGATTACTACATATGAGATGAGAATTAGTGATAGAGGTACTAGAAGAAATATCACTCCGAGAGAAAAGACAATGATCTCCATTACT
Source organism: Leptonychotes weddellii (assembly GCF_054177405.1). NCBI lineage: Eukaryota > Metazoa > Chordata > Mammalia > Carnivora > Phocidae > Leptonychotes > Leptonychotes weddellii. The sequence goes on along the minus strand of NW_027772569.1, from coordinate 46 downwards.
TTTGAGTGTACACAAGCCATCTTGATCAATGCTGGCATCTCACAGA
>NW_027772568.1:0-293 GCF_054177405.1 Leptonychotes weddellii | reverse complement strand
GGGCCACGCACTCACCGTGCCTCGCTCCTGGCATGTGGCTGTGGGGAGGGCAACACTTAAAATCGAGAGGTGCGGGGCGCCTGGGTGGCTCAGCTGGTTAAGCGTCCAACTCTTGACTTTGGCTCAGCTCGTGATCTCAGGGTGGTGAGATCGAGCCCCAGTCAGCGGGGAGTCTGCTTGAGATTCCTCTCCCTCTGCCCCTCCCCCCGTGCAGGCGCGCGCGCTCTCTCTCTCTTTCAAATGAAGAAATAAAATCTCTCAAATAAATAAGCAAAATCTTGAACAAAAAATCG
>NW_027772567.1:0-293 GCF_054177405.1 Leptonychotes weddellii | reverse complement strand
GAGAGAGAAACAGCATGAGAGGGGAGAGGGTCAGAGGGAGAAGCAGGCTCCCCGCTGCGCCAGGAGCCCGATGTGGGACTCGATCCCAGGACCTCGGGATCATGACCTGAGCCGAAGGCAGACGCTTAACCATCTGAGCCACCCAGGCGCCCCTGGATGAGTTTTAATTTCTTCCTTTCATAGTCTTTTTTTTTTTTTTCTGAGAGAGCAAAAGCATTCATGTACGTTGTGGGGGTGGGGGGTGAGGGCAGAGGGAGGGAGAGAATCTTAAGTAGGCTCCAGGTCCAGCACAG
>NW_027772566.1:0-293 GCF_054177405.1 Leptonychotes weddellii | reverse complement strand
TAACAGGAAAAAGATGTGAATGCCATGGGAACGGCAATGACCCTATGGTAACACACTAAGTGAAAAAAAAAAAAGAATGTAGAATATATGTTTTTACAGCTATGAGTTGAGCCATCATAAGTGTTTCAGAGTAGAAAGCCTTATTTTTGTAATTTTTGCTGTTGATAGCACTTTCCATTCCACAGAATGTCCTTTGAAGTTGGTCTTCTCCACAAAGCCTGCAAAGGTGGGCTCATCCCTGCCTTGGGGTTTCCAACCAGAGGAGGTGAGCCCAGGAGAGGAGAGGAGAGGAG
>NW_027772565.1:0-293 GCF_054177405.1 Leptonychotes weddellii | reverse complement strand
GGTCTATAGGAAAGACAGGGGTCCACAGGGACAATATAGCGTTCTGTGGAGAGAGAGTGGGTAGAAGAGCTACAGTCGGGCATTGTGGGAGATCCACGGGGGCAAGATTGGGATGATTTGGAGTCCATTGGAAGGATGTGGTAGTCTAGCTGGGTGGGTAGGGAACCCTGTAAGAAAATGAAGTACTGTGCAGGGCAGCTTCAGGGGTGATGGGGATTGTTGAGTGGGCATAGTAAATTCATGGGTGAGATGCAGGGCTCTGGATGAAGACACAGCCTTTGGGGGTTCAGACG
>NW_027772564.1:0-293 GCF_054177405.1 Leptonychotes weddellii | reverse complement strand
GTGAAATACTTATTCACATTTTTTACCTAATTATGGCACTGTATTAGTCATACCATGCATTGGAGTGTTTATTCTGTACATAGACGTTGGAATGTCCTTCCTTAGAAGTAAAAGAACTTACCTACTGAGCTCTTAAAGCATTCAATGGGATACAGAGATAACACACCATGGTCATGCCACCTAAGGGATATTTGTATAAAATGTAATAGTTTTTCATAGCTAATGAGATTCTAAATCCAACTTCTGGAAATCAAAACCATTACTGTTCTCCCATTTGGTCCTCTGTTTTATTG
>NW_027772563.1:0-293 GCF_054177405.1 Leptonychotes weddellii | reverse complement strand
AAAAACTCGTTCCCAGCCACAAGTTCGCAAATACCCTATATATTCTCCTATTTTATTTCCTGCCCTCTGAGGGCATGAGTCCCCGTGGAGCTCACCTGTGTGGGGCTGGGGAGGGGCCCAGGCTTGCCTTCCTCAGGGCAGACGGCGAGCTCGCCCACACACTTTTATACAACCCCTCCCCTGTCAGCTGTCTGTGAGGGCGACGCCGTCATTTCTCTACAGCCGTCATGGGAACGTGCTACTTTGTCTGTTGGTCTTGCTGAAATGTTCTAGTGTTTGTTGACTGTGCTGCC
>NW_027772562.1:0-293 GCF_054177405.1 Leptonychotes weddellii | reverse complement strand
CGCCTGGGTGGCTCAGTCGTTAAGCGTCTGCCTTCGGCTCAGGTCATGATCCCAGGGTCCTGGGATCGAGTCCCACATCGGGCTCCCTGCTCCGCGGGAAGCCTGCTTCTCCCTCTCCCACTGCCCCTGCTTGTGTTCCTGCTCTCGCTATGTCTCTCTCTGTCAAATAAATAAATAAAAAATCTTTAAAAAAAAAAAAGTCAGAACATAAAAGTGCAAGTCATAATTTCTCACCATTTCTATGAACCAAAGTTTTGTTTTTTTGCTTATACTACAAAGCTAGGAATGTGCAT
>NW_027772561.1:0-3769 GCF_054177405.1 Leptonychotes weddellii | reverse complement strand
GATTCACTTCTCCGTACGTCCTACCTTCTAGAAAGTGGTCGCTTTTCTGTTCAGAGAGTTGCTGCTATTCTTTTCTTCGATCTCCTGTTGAGTTTGTAGGTGTTCAGAATGGTTTGATCCCTATCCAGCTGAATTCCTGAGACCAGACGAAATCCAGGTCTCCTACTCCTCCGCCATCTTGCTCCGCCCCCCAACCAATTAATCTTAAACCTTTAAACTGGATATGCCCCAAAAGGTGCTTAAAGAATCATCTAGTTCATTTATTTCTAAGGTGTTGTCTTTGAATAAATAAATAAAGTGTTGTATTTGAATAATTTTGATTTGGGTGTCTGTTTTTGTTTCAGTTGTTATTGCCTGAAATACAAGAGCTATTTAAATATCTGAGATAGGGGCGCCTGGGTGGCTCAGTCGTTAAGCGTCTGCCTTCGGCTCAGGTCATGAAACCAGGGTCCTAGGATCGAGCCCTGCATCGGGCTCCCTGCTCAGTGAGAACCCTGCTTCTCCCTCTCCCAGTCCCCCTGCTTGTGTTCCCTCTCTCGCTGTGTTTCACTCTGTCAAATAAATACAATCTTTAAAAATAAATAAATAAATATCTGAGATACATTTTGGTTCCAAAATTTAAAGTCATCACCTTCAACATTTCAGGCTCTCTCTGTTACACCCATGATACACATCCTAGTCTTTTCTGCCAATGTCTATTAAAAGTGCTAAAAGATTGGGCGCCTGGGTGGCTCAGTTGGTTAAGCGACTGTCTTTGGCTCAGGTCATGATCCTGGAGTCCCTGAATAGAGTCCCACATCGGGCTCCCTGCTCAGCAGGGGGTCTGCTTCTCCCTCTGCCCTCTTCCTTCTCGTGCTCTCTGTCTCTCATTCTCTCTCTCTCAAATAAATAAATAAAATCTTAAAAAAAAAAAAGTGCTAAAAGATTAAGAGAAGGAGATCTATAAGCTCCCACCAGATTTATTCTATCACAGTATTCTGTGTTGCTCTGAAGGTCTTTTAAAACATTCTTTCTTACATATTTATTCTTATAGTTTTCATAAGTGAAATTTCCATTTAGTTTGAAGTAAACTCCCATACGTGGGGCAATTCAAAATAGAAAATTAAAATGAGAAACAATAATACTCAAAAGTATCCACTATAATAATAATTCCTTGAGTGTACACAGTGCTTTGAACATTTTTGAGGTTCCTACTCAGTCATTCAGCATGATCTGGCCAGTCAGATCCATAGACAGAGGCGAGTTATCACCGACCATGAAGCCATGACTTACCTATGCTTATGCCCATATTGCTTTTTTCAAAACCTGCAGAAGGAAGCGTGTTTTCAAGGTAGCCAAACTGGGGAGGGGAAGCCAAAACAAATTCCAAGTCGTCTGCTGCAGTGTCAGGATCAGTGGCGGACAAATGGTTAATGGTAACGGCTGCAGAGAAACCCTCATCTACCACGAACATGGTACCTGCATGCAAACAACAACGCAATTATGACTTAGCGTGAAATCCTCTAATCAGAATAGTGAAGACAAAAGGGAGTGATTGCAATTCCAATTCAGAGAAGCCTCCCATATGCAAATATACTTCCATGGGAGATGTTCATTTCCTTTGGCATAATTTCTCCTTACAGTGAAAATATTCAGGGGTAATGTGTGGAATTTAATTTGACTTGTGGAATTATATTTTTTTTCTTGTACAAGCAAGCCAGACAATAATGGAAAGACAGCAGAAATACTAAATGCTCTAGCACAGCCCTTTAGTCATTCTCAAGGAACTCTGATTTCCCTTGTGTCTCTATAGAAGTGACAAATGAAAATAAGAATTGCCAAACTGTTTTAATGATAAGCCACTAAATGTAGTTTATGTACTTTTCAAGATCAGTTGTTACCTCTGTTTGTCAGAGCGTTAATTGCCTGTGAGCTATTATGAATTGCTCATAACGAACATTTTTTCATGCCTTGGTGCTTAATTATTCTGCAGGGATAATGCTTCCTTTCCAGAACATTGCTTGGGAGATAGTTTGCAAATTACAATAACATCCATACATATGCTTCTATTTTTTTCTAAGAGACAGAACATATACATAATGCCTATTAAGCGATGACTTTCTAAAAAGCAAATAAGGTTAAATGTATATAAATGGTCTCTCTGGTATTTTCATTCTGCTCTATAATAGAAATTATTATGGATAAAATAAATTACTCTCTCTCTCCAGCAGGCAAATGATATTTTCCCACATGAAATAAAACCAGAATATTTGAGGATTCCAATGTTGTCCTCATCCCAACACACACACACTCATCACTTGCAAACACACTTGCATTCTCTCTCCATACAGAATTACCCACATTTTTAAACCAATAAATTCTTTTGCCTTGTAATCTTTTATAAATATGGAGTTTTCCACAAGTCGTGTGGAGGCAATTCTCGCAGGCAATTCTGTATGGTAGTTTTCCATTTTAACTATAATTCAAGTGCATTATTTCACTAACCCACAGGTATGACACGAGATGAGATAATGGAACTGTAATAGAAAAAAACATTGTCACCTATTGCAATTGAAGGTGATTGGTTGTCCACTGGATGTACCGTGATATTGAGGTCATACACTGGAAAGGACTCATGAAGAGGAACAGATGGATGAGGCCCGTTGTAGCAACAGCCATTCACAGAAGGGCCAGCTTCTCCATCCGAAACCACCAATGTAATGGTATCAAAACAAGGCACCAGGCCAATCTCACCACCTGGAAGATACAGCTATAGCTGAAACCTGACTTTTTAAAAATACAGAATACTAAGATGAAATCTACCTGCACCTCTTCTATAAGCAAGAGCGGCGAGGAAAGGATCTTAGGTGGCTAACATGTAAAACTCAGTTTGATCACTATGGAAGGAAATAGTCATGAAAATAATGACAAAATGCTTGCCCATCTGTTGCCCCTGGTGAAATCCTTGACGGCCATCTCTCACCATATGGAGGGGCAAAAGGGGCTAACAAGGGTCTGACAGTTCACAAATGAACAAGGGAGAGACAAAGCTTGACTAGTGATGGTTTCATTCTTCCTGCCTCATTGTTTAGTGTTAGGACCAACCTCAGGGAGAGCAGAAGGCACCCTTGTCCTTCCAACTGCATTGTCTTCCCATTTACATTAACTACCTTAAATGAACAACCATCAACCACACCACCACAGTGAGGAGAAACAGAAGAAGCTGGGGAGGTGAAATAGAAAGACGAGCCACATTTTTGTCATTCGTTTCAATATTTTCCTCGTTATATAATAGCCAACGTTAGCAAAATAGCAACAGGACATGGGGAAAAAGTGGCATTTATTTTTGTTTTCCTTTTACTCTTTAGGGCGATGCATATGGGATTTAATATGGCCCCAACTGAAGCAGTGAGAAGAAGAAGGAAAAAAATGTCAGATTAGACAGTTTATCAGCAAACTGGCCGATCTGCTCTTGGGTTACTAACAGCACGGAGGTAGGTCCACTATCCAGAGGACATAAAAGTTGTGCAGATGTGCTTTTGGTAATTCTCATGCATCATCTTGAAAGCACCAAGAGGGAAGCAATTTTGTTTGAGTTTTGATGAGACAAGAGCACAAAAGATCAGGGAAGTCATCTCTTTTCACAAGACACGTTGGTCAAATGTACACAGTACTGTGCTTGGTATTATTCTACCCACTTAAGGACAAGGAAAATCAAGAGATGATATAACTGAGCAGTCAAATGATTGAAGAATGAGAAAACTGGGCTCTTAAGAAAAAATAAAGTTGA
>NW_027772560.1:0-293 GCF_054177405.1 Leptonychotes weddellii | reverse complement strand
GCGCCTGGGTGGCTCAGTTGGTTAAGCGACTGCCTTCGGCTCAGGTCATGATCCTGGAGTCCCAGGATCGAGTCCCGCATCGGGCTCCCTGCTCGGCGGGGAGTCTGCTTCTCCCTCTGACCCTCCTCCCTCTCATGCTCTCTGTCTCTCATTCTCTCTCTCTCAAATAAATAAATAAAATCTTTAAAAAAAAAAAAAGAAATGCTAGGATTTTATTGCTACCGTATAGAACTTAGAAATAAATGCACACAGGTGTGCAGGCACATACAGAAAATCTCTCAATAATCTTGCAT
>NW_027772559.1:0-293 GCF_054177405.1 Leptonychotes weddellii | reverse complement strand
TCCTCAGATCCTTCAGGAGCACACTGGCCACTTGGGTCCTCTAGGTTTGTGTCCAGTAGAATAAACAGGGCACCTAGAAAACCCATTGCTGCCCATCAATGCCCTCTCAGGGGCTCCAGGGCTGGGAGAGTTGGATGGAGAAGGGCTGGAGCTGGGAAGGGAGGGAGGAAGGACCCCAGGAAAGGGACCTGTGGTCTGGGGGCTGATCCCAAGGGGGAGATGCATGGAGGGACAGGCGCACCACATCGATGAGCTGGGCAATAGACAGCCCGAAGCGCACGATCACCACATCC
>NW_027772558.1:0-293 GCF_054177405.1 Leptonychotes weddellii | reverse complement strand
TCACTGGCCGCTCTGTTGCCCCCGGCCTGGTTTCTCACATGTTGGTGGTCACCACCTGAAGGTCTAAATGTCCCCCGTTGGTTTGCTGTCCACCCCTCCTTCTGCAAGAGCGCGTGCAGTGCCTTATGGACTCACATGCCTGGGGGTGCCTGGCACACCGCACTTGCTCACCAGAGAACCGTCAGAGCGCATGGCCACATGGGGTCTTCCCGAGCTCTGCACTGGTGCTGGGGGAGGGGGTGGTCACAGTAGCGTCCCCTTGCTCCCTGCCTTCCAGGAGCCTGCAGTTTGTG
>NW_027772557.1:0-293 GCF_054177405.1 Leptonychotes weddellii | reverse complement strand
TTTACTCATAGTTTCCTGTTTTCCCCTCCCCTCTGCCTTGACAATCCTTTCCTTTCTGCTACTGGAAGAGGCTCCTTGCTGTGTGCTAGCTGGGGGCTGCCCGAGCCATGAACTGCTGAAGAACCCGACCTTCCATGTGCCCAGTTGGCCTGTGGTGCGTGAACAGTCCCGACTTTGCGGGACACTCCAGCTACCCTAGAAAGCCAGGCCGGTGCTCTGGGCTCCTTCGCTGGTTGGTTTTTCGTGCTTGGCAGCGGTCACGTAAAAGCTGACAGATGCTAGAGACTCTCTCC
>NW_027772556.1:0-293 GCF_054177405.1 Leptonychotes weddellii | reverse complement strand
TGGGGAGACGGGTGATGAGATCGGGAGCTGACCCCCGCCGTGTGCACGCTAGACAGGAGCCTCGTGTCCCGGTGGGGAGACGGGTGATGAGATCGGGAGCTGACCCCCGCCGTGTGCACGCTAGACAGGAGCCTTGTGTCCCAGTGGGGAGACAGGTGATGAGATTGGGAGCTGACCCCCGCCGTGTGCATGCTAGATCAGAGTCTGCGGAGAAGGAAAACCCACAGGGAGGGGATATTATTGCAGCCAGGAGCAAATGCACTGGGATGGAGTGTGGTGGGTATCTCATGGTG
>NW_027772555.1:0-293 GCF_054177405.1 Leptonychotes weddellii | reverse complement strand
CCCGAGCCCTACCCTGTACTCCTGTATGGTGCACTTGACTTTGATTGCAAGCCATTCACTCACCAAACACTGAATGAGCACCTATTACATGCCAGTCACTGTCCTGGGCGTTGGAAGAAAACAGTACATCTGAGTCATTTTTAGGAGTGTTTTCACTCCCTGGGACAACCCTGTAAGGAGGCAGGAGGGAGAGGAAGCTCCCTAACGCGACAGCGAGGAGACAGGCATGGGGAAGTTGGAAAGAGTGTTGTGGCCAAGAGCTTGGGTTTCTGTGGTCCCGCCGTCTGGGCCGC
>NW_027772554.1:0-293 GCF_054177405.1 Leptonychotes weddellii | reverse complement strand
TGGATGTTTGTGTCCTCTCAAAATTTCTGTGTTGAGACCTGATCATCAAAGTGATGGTACCGTGGGCGCCTGGGTGGCTCAGTCGGTTAAGCGTCTGCCTTCGGCTCAGGTCATGATCCTGGAGTCCCGGGATCGAGTCCCGCATCGGGCTCCCTGCTCGGCAGGGAGTCTGCTTCTCCCTCTGACCCTCCTCCTTCTCGTGCTCTCTGTCTCTCATTCTCTCTCTCAAATAAATAAATAAATAAATAATCTTTAAAAAAAAAAAAAAGTGATGGTACCGTGAGGTGGCACTT
>NW_027772553.1:0-293 GCF_054177405.1 Leptonychotes weddellii | reverse complement strand
ACAGACCCGTAGCATCGCGAAAGAACTTTAGGGCAGCTCCCGGGGTGGAAAACCAGACTGGTGGGGTGGCGCGCACGCGAACGGCAGCCTCTGAGACGGAAACCCGGTTGCGCCGGGGTCGTGCCGGTGAACCGTAAGGCCCGGGGGTGGAAACCCCAAGTGGCGGAATTGCGCCCGCGTGCGAATTGGGAGCGGCTGGTGGTTTTAGAAGCACAAAGGGCAGAGACGTGCCCTGACCTGGAGGCAGGACTGGGAGCGCTGCGGAGGGGCGCACAACGCAGGACGCTGCAGTT
>NW_027772552.1:0-293 GCF_054177405.1 Leptonychotes weddellii | reverse complement strand
CTTAGGCATTTTAAGAGGGTTAGCTCAGTGAGAGCTACATACTGGGTGGGTAAATCCTCATTCCTGGGACTAGAGGGAAAGAATAGGATGCCAAACTAGGCTGACAGCGAGCCTCCTCCCAGAACCAATATCCCATGTCCCAATCCTGTTCCCCCAGCACAGCTAACTTAACCCTAACCCAAACCATAGCCATGAACCCTAACCCAAACCCGAACCCTAACCCTTACCCAAACCCGAACCCTAACCCTTACCCAAACCCAAACACGAACCCTAACACTAACCCTAGCCCTGAA
>NW_027772551.1:0-293 GCF_054177405.1 Leptonychotes weddellii | reverse complement strand
GCAGTACCCTGACACAAATATATCAAGTAGCCATGGAAAGAAGAAGGGGTTTTTACATATGCCAAGACCTGAGAAAAAGAGCAAAGCAGAAGCACCCAGGGAAGTGACCTCAAGGTCATCTCAGGTAGGTAGGTACACATGTGGCCTAATAGAAATACAGTAGGAAAGGCTGAGCCTTACTCTAAACTACTAAGTGCTCAGTCCATCTAAACACATTCAAATTCCAATAAAACACAATCAAATAAACCACCACATTGCCCTGAGTCATCAGCAAGATTTGTCCCACTGGCTCA
>NW_027772550.1:0-3769 GCF_054177405.1 Leptonychotes weddellii | reverse complement strand
GCTCTGGTAAGCGCTGTGAATTGTGCAAGACTGTTGAATCTCAGATCTGTACCTCTGAAACAAATAATGCAATATATGTTAAGAAAAAAAAAAAGAAGAAGAAGAAGGTAGCGGGAGGGGAAGAATGAAGCAGGGGAAATCGGAGGGGTAGATGAACCATGAGAGACGATGGACTCTGAAAAACAAACAGGGTTCTAGAGGGTAGGGGGGTGGGAGGATGGGTTAGCCTGGTGGTGGGTATTGAGGAGGACACGTTCTGCATGGAGCACTGGGTTTTATGCACAAACAATGGATCATGGAACACTTCATCTAAAACTAATGATGTAATGTATGGGGATTAACATAAGAATAAAATAAATAAATAAATAAATATTATGACAAACAAAAAAAAAGAATCACCTAGAGGACTTATTAAAACAAAAATTGCTGGGCCCACCCCAGAGTATGTGATTCAGTAAATCTTGGCTATTTGTAATCCTTTTGATTTCCCAAATGATACCTATGCTACTAATCAAGGGATCACACCTTGAAAAACAGTGACTTAAACATCTTCCTATTCTAACCGTAGTGAAGGAAACTGCTAAAAGGAGCACAACGGAATAAGTAAGGAAAACCCCTTCATCTTGCAAATGCCTCTGGAACCAACTACTGACAAAGATTAATATGATCTGGGAAAGAAAAAATGTGTAAAAGGCCCATGTTAATTTTCCCAGAGAACTCAACGAGGAATGGATCTGAGAGATCCAGATCCAATAAGTTGGTAATTGTGATCCTCCTACTTGGTTTGGAAGATACACTGTGTACTCAAAAAATACAGGTTGAGGAGGAGAAGCAAGATGGCAGAAGAGTAGGAGAACTAAATTTCGTCTGTTCCCAGGAATTCAACTAGATAGGGATCAAACCATTCTGAACACCTATGAACTCCACAGGAGATTGAAGAAAAGAATAGTAGCAACTCTCTGAACAGAAAAGCAACCACTTTCTGGAAGGTAGGACGTGCAGAGAAGGGAATCTGAGGCAATATTCAGGAAGATAGATGGCAGAGGAGGGGGCCTCCATCAACCACTACGGGCAAGTGATAGAGCAGTGGAGCACAAAGTGGAATTTTAGAAGTCAGGGCCACTGAGGGACGTTGCTCCAGTGGCTAAGGAAAAGATGGAGTCCTCGCTGGGACAGTGTGGTCTCAGGACCCTCGGGGTCACAGAAAGACTAGGGGTGCCTGAGTGCGGCAGAGCTCCCAGGTATCGGAGCAGGGAAGCAGCTTCAGAGACGGAACCGAGGCGCAGGCTCTCAGCTCAGGTTTGCCATAAACCATGATCCGCGGCACAGTCGGGCCACTGCTCTTCCAGCAGGGACCCAACAAGCAGCAGATCTGGGGAGACTCCCCTTCATCCCCCAGGAGGAGCAGCGTGGGACCGCATTGCAGGAATCTGCTGAGTTTGGAGACTCCACACGGGATCGTGTGCCAGAGATAAAAATGCTCGTTCACAGACCAGGTGAGCACAGAGTGCGGCCAGAGACCAGGGAGATGGGAGTGATTGACTGCTTTTCTCTGGGGGCGCACTGAGGAGCAAGACCCCGAGTTCACGGCTCCTCTGGGGCAGAGATTGGGAGGCCACCATTTCACTGTCATCCTCCAAAGCTGTACGGAGAGCTTGCAGGGAACAAAAGCTCCCAAGAGCAAACCTGAGCAGATTACTTAGCCCAGACCAGCAAGGGCGGGGCAATTCCACCTCTGGCAAAGACATTTGAGAACCATGGCAACAGTCCCCTCCCCAGAAGATCAGCAAGAACAGCCAGTCAAGACCAAGTTTAGTGATCAATGAGAACAGCAGAACTCCAGCACCAGGGGAATACAGTAAATAGAATTCATGGGTTTTTTTCCCACTGATTCTTTAGTCTTTCAAAGTTAATTTTTTAAATTTTCTTTTTTTTTCCTATTTTGAATTTTTCTTTTTCCCTTTTTCAACCAACATCTTATCAATCCCTTTTTAAAAAATCTTTTTTATTTTTCATTTTTAGAGTCATATCCTATCCCTTCATTATAGAGTCATATTCTATCCCTTCATTGTATACTTATTTTTGGTATATATATAAGTTGTTCTATCTTTGAAATTTTGGGATACAATTTCTTCTAACAGACAAAAATATACCCTAAATCTCTAGTGTATGGCTTTGAACTCCTGCCTGATCACATTCTCTCCTTTTTTTTTTTTAACTTCTCTTCTTTCTTTTTTTAACCAACTTCCTATCTTATCAATTCCTTTTATAAAATCTTTTATAATTTCCATCTTTACAGTCATATTCCATCCCTTCATCGTATTTACCTTTATTTTAGTACATATATAAGTTTTTCTTTCTTTAAAATTTTGGGAGGCACTTTCTTCTAACAGACCAAAATATGCCCAAAGTCTAGTGTGTGGTACTGATATATTCACCAGCTTGATTATATTTGATCATAATCTTCTTTTTTTCTTTTTCTTATCCTTTTTTTTTTCTTTTTCTTTTTTCATTCTTTCCCTTTCTTTTCCCCTGGTTTCAGGTCTCTTCTGATTTGTTTAATGGATATTTTACTGGGGTCATTTTTACCCTGTTAGCATTTTGCTCTCTCATTCATCTGTTCTTCTCTGGACAAAATGACAAGATGGAAAAATTCACCTCAAAAAAAAAAAAAAAACAGAAAAAAAAAAAAAGGCAGTACTGACTTCCAGGGACCTAATCAATAAGGACATTAGTAAGGTGTCAGAACTAGAGTTCAGAATGACAATTATAAAGATACTAGCTGGGCGTGGAAAAAGCATGCTTCAAAGATACTAGAGAAACCCTTTCGGGAGAAATAAAAGAACTAAAATCTAACCAAGTCAAAATCAAAAAGGCAATTAATCACGTGCAATCAAAAATGGAGACCCCAACTGCTAGAATAAATGAGGCAGAAGAGAAATTAGTGATATAGAAGACCAAGTGATGGAGAATAAAGAAGCTGAGAAAAAGAGAGATAAACAACTACTGGATCGTGAGGGCAGAATTCGAGAGATAAGTGATACCATAAGATGTAATAATATTAGAATAATTGGGATTCCAGAAGAGGAAGAAAGAGAGAGAGGGGCAGAAGATATATTGGAGCAAATTATAGCAGAGAACTTTCATAATTTGGGGAAGGAAGCAGGCATCAAAATCCAGAAGGCACAGAGAACCCTGCTCAAAATCAATAAAAATAGGTCAACACCCCGACAACTAATAGTAAAACTTACAAGTCTCAGAGACAAAGAGAAAATCTTGAAAGTAGCTTGGGACAAGAGTTATATAACCTACAATGGTAGAAACATTAGACTGGCAACAGACCTATACAAAGAGACCTGACAGGCCAGAAAGGACTGGCATAATATATTCAGAGTACTAAACAATAAAAATATGCAGCCAAGAATACTACATCCATCTAGGCTGTCATTGAAAATAGAAAGAGAGATAAAAAGCTTCCAGGACAAACAAAAACTAAAAGAATTTGCAAACATGAAACCTGCCCTACAAGGAATATTGAAAGGGGTCCTCTAAGCAAAGAGAGAGCCTAAAAGTAACATAGACCAGAAAGAAACAGAGACAATATACAGTAATAGTCACCTTACAGGCAATACAATGGCACTAAATTCATATCTTTCAATAGTTACACTGAAAGCAAATGGGCTAAATGCACCAATCAGAAGACACAGGCTATCAGATTGGATTAAAAAACAAGACCCATTGATATGCTGTCTGCAAGAGACTCATTTTA
>NW_027772549.1:0-293 GCF_054177405.1 Leptonychotes weddellii | reverse complement strand
TGGATGTTTGTGTCCTCTCAAAATTTCTGTGTTGAGACCTGATCATCAAAGTGATGGTACCGTGGGCGCCTGGGTGGCTCAGTCGGTTAAGCGACTGCCTTCGGCTCAGGTCATGATCCTGGAGTCCCGGGATCGAGTCCCGCATCGGGCTCCCTGCTCGGCAGGGAGTCTGCTTCTCCCTCTGACCCTCCTCCTTCTCATGCTCTCTCTATCATGCTCTCTCTCTCAATAAATAAATAAAAATCTTAAAAAAAAAAAAACCACTCTCAATTTCTGCAATTATCTCATTATTT
>NW_027772548.1:0-293 GCF_054177405.1 Leptonychotes weddellii | reverse complement strand
CTCCCTCCTGCAGCGGTAGGGAGGATAGACTGTAGGGCCAAAGGCACAAGCAGGGAGCCTGGGAGGTTGATGCTGGCCTGAACCAGATAGTGTTCATGGAGGTGGAGAGAGCGGGTTGGGTCTGGGCCCATTTTGCAGGCTGTGATTTTCCCTTGTCCTGTGTCAGGAAGGCCCTTTCTCAGAACTGTGGCAGACAGAGCGCTCCTCCCTGAACTGATGTTATCACAGGTACACATCTTCCCTGGTGGGTTCAAGGGACTCAGGATGCTCCTTCCCTCCTATAAGTGAGTTAG
>NW_027772547.1:0-293 GCF_054177405.1 Leptonychotes weddellii | reverse complement strand
CTAGACCCCTCGCCGAAAACTTGTACTCGCCATTTAGCGAGTTGAAACTAGACACGGCTGTAATTTCGGGGGGTGTTCACGAGGGCCCACGGCCGGCCGGACGAGCCCGCGGCGCCTCCGTGAATCGGTCCTTTCTTTGCAAGCCTTTCTGCTCCCCGCCAAAGGAAAGAAGACAATGAAATAAAATTTTAAAAAGGAAAAGAAAAACAAAAACCAAGGCATGGGACGCCTGCGACTTCCCGTCTGGCACCTCCTGACTCCTAACCAGAAACGGGAAAAAACCCGCCTCCCCG
>NW_027772546.1:0-293 GCF_054177405.1 Leptonychotes weddellii | reverse complement strand
AAGAGTAGTTTGGGGCGCCTGGGTGGCTCAGTCGTTAAGCGTCTGCCTTCGGCTCAGGTCATGATCCCAGGGTCCTGGGATCGAGTCCCACATTGGGCTCCCTGCTCGGCAGGAAGCCTGCTTCTCCCTCTCCCACTCCCCCTGCTTGTGTTCCTGCTCTCGCTCTCTCTCTCTCTGTCAAATAAATAAATAAAATCTTAAAAAAAAAAAAAAGAGTAGTTTGAAGTTTATACCTATACTGCAGTATGATGAATAGCAATAATATTGACAACCTACAGTCTTAGGAAGCATAT
>NW_027772545.1:0-293 GCF_054177405.1 Leptonychotes weddellii | reverse complement strand
GGCAGGGAGTCTGCTTCTCCCTCTGACCCTCCTCCCTCTCATGCTTTCTGTATCTCATTCTCTCTGTCTCAAATAAATAAATAAAAAATCTTTAAAAAAAAAAAAAAAACACACTATAACAATATAAAAAAATACTGTGCTTAACTTTTTCTGATTCTGCCCCCCTTGCCCACTCTAAGCCTTTCCTCTTAGGGATGACCAGGAATCAGAATATCAGAGTTAGAAGGAAATGTAAGGGTTACCAGCTCACTTTGGCACGGGAGAGAAGATAAGTGACTTGCCCAAGATGAGTC
>NW_027772544.1:0-293 GCF_054177405.1 Leptonychotes weddellii | reverse complement strand
AAGGTACCTGCTCCTTCAGGAACCCAGGGTAGGGTCCAATCCAAAGTGTCAGGTGAACAATAGGTGTTTACATTGGCAAGGGGTCTAAGGTACATGCTCCTTCAGGAACCCAGGGTAGGGTCCAATCCAAAGTGTCAGGTGAACAATAGGTGTTATTTCATAAATCACCGATGGTAGAGGGTTGATGCCAGTGTCAGCTAGGTTTTTTGAAGCTAAAGTCCTGGAACATGTTTGGGATCTGGCTCTTAAATGCTATTAGGTGTTTGGGGCCTAAGATAAAACTCGGAGTATGA
>NW_027772543.1:0-293 GCF_054177405.1 Leptonychotes weddellii | reverse complement strand
GGCCCTGGCCACAGCCCAGGCCACAAACCACACACGGCAGGGGGTCCTGGGGGCAGGGCCGGCCGGGCCCTCCAGCTGGGACAAGGCCAGCCCCGGAGAGAAGGAAGTCCTTACCCTGCCAGCAACCTTCTGCTGATTTCCAACTCTGGGATGTCCAAAGGCAGCTTTACTGTTAGGAGGCCTGGCGGTGGGGGCGGGAAGGCCCCACGTCAGCAGCTGGAATGAGAGATGGAATGAGAGAGAGAGACAGAGAGAGAGACAGAGACAGAGCAAAGAAAGACACACAAAGAAGA
>NW_027772542.1:0-293 GCF_054177405.1 Leptonychotes weddellii | reverse complement strand
TGAACAAATAGAACGCACATCATGAGATGGTAAATGTAAAGCCAAAGAGAAAACAGTCCCATTGAATGCGAATGGACAAAAAGATCCAGATAAAAATCTACAACTTTCTAAACCAGCCAACTGACCAACAAGTGTAAACTTTTGCAGCGCCTGGGTGGCTCAGTCAGTTAAGCGTCTGCCTTCAGCTCAGGTCATGATCGCAGGGACCTGGGATTGAGCCCCACATCGGGCTCCTTGCTTAGCAGGGAGTGGGCTTCTCCCTCTCCCTCTGCCCCTCCCCCCACTCATGCTTT
>NW_027772541.1:0-293 GCF_054177405.1 Leptonychotes weddellii | reverse complement strand
TTGTGGCAAGACAACAAGCTAAAAAGACTGAACATACTGGAAGCAAAAGAGAATAGTCATCAGACAGTTACAAATCCAGAGTGGCCAAGAGAGAGAGAAAAGCTGCGAAAACCCTGGGCATCACGGTGGTAGTATTTATGATTTCCTGGTTACCATATAGTATTGATTCATTAATAGATGCTTATATAGGCTTCATAACACCTGCCTATATTTATGAGATTTGCTGTTGGTGTGCTTATTCTAATTCAGCCATGAACCCTTTGACTTATGCTTTATTTTACCCATGGTTCAAG
>NW_027772540.1:0-293 GCF_054177405.1 Leptonychotes weddellii | reverse complement strand
TTTTTTAAAGATTTTATTTATTTATTTGAGAGAGAGAGAGAGAGTGAGAGAGCACAAGAAGGGGGAGCGGGAGAGGGAGAAGCAGACTCCCCGCTGAGCAGGGAGCCCGATGCGGGACTCGATCCCGGGACTCCAGGATCATGACCTGAGCCGAAGGCAGTCGCTTAACCAACTGAGCCACCCAGGCGCCCCTGTTATTGTTATTGTTATTGTTATTGTTATTGTTATTGTTATTATTACAACCTCCTAGGGCAGGCCCCTCCTTCCGCCCTACTGCCCCGCCCTGCCCCTTT
>NW_027772539.1:0-3770 GCF_054177405.1 Leptonychotes weddellii | reverse complement strand
GCTGCCCCCATTTCTCCAGTGTTTCCTTCCCAGACAGCCTGGTCCTCTCCTTCTTGCAGGTGGTTATGAAGGTCCTGCCCCTTTCTCCCTCCTCTCTGTTCACAGCGCACCTGTGGGCCTAGGTGGGGAAAGGGAAGGGGTGGACTGTACATTCTTGGTTATCTGCACAGCTGAATGGATGATGTAGACTGAGGAAAAAGGGGACCAAATTGCCATCTGACCTTGGGTAGCAGATTTGGGGGCTAAGAGTTTCAAGACTGAGAGACCAATATTTGTATTTTAAACTCTGATGATATATTAAAAAATGGGTCTCTAATTGCAATGAAGTCCTCTAGTCCATGAATGAATGTGTCAAAACTCACGGTCAAGCACTGCACACACATCCTACCTGTGAATTCTTGCACAATACATTCATATCATGTTGTGTCTAACCATCTAATTGGTACATGAAGCTACATGACTTATGAATACAAAAGGGATTATGTCACATTGTATGGAAAAAAGGGAATGTTGGGGTGCCTGGGTGGCTCAGTCAGTTGAGAGTCAACTCTTGATATTGGCTCAGGTCTTCATATTAGGGTTGTGAGTTAGGGCCCCGTGTTGGGCTCCTTGCTGGGCATTGAGCCTACTGAAAAATAAAATTGAAAGAAAAAATTGAATGTTGGGAGGTATTTGGTACCCTTTTTTGGGGGGGGGGAAGTAGGATTGATTTTTCTATGATGTCTCTTGGTGTCAGTTTCTGTGATACTTGGGCTGCAACAAGTTACATGTGACTTTTGAGTTTCGGTTGGTTGGTTGAACCATTTACCATTGTTCAGTAAACATTTGTTTCCCTAGGCATTATGGAAGGATAGCATGTACCAGAAGAAATATGAAGCAGCAGCTCTGAAGCCTGAGCAACGGACCTCGGCAGCCCCAACCCAACCTGGCTTAACTCAGCCTCACTGAACCGGATCCAACACTCTTGGCTCCCTGGGCTTGCTACAGCTCTCTGATCCTTAGAATCCTCTCAGTTCCAGCTAGAATGCTACGTCAGGCACTTCGCAGATTTGGTCAAAAGCTGGTACGCAGACGTCCACTGGAGAAAAAAGTGTATGAGTTTAAATCTGGCATAAAACTGAGCACTCTGGACTTAGTGGCCCTGGGTGTGGGCCACACAGTGGGTGTTAGTGTGTTTGTCCTGGCTACTGAGGTGGCCAGTAATCAAGCAGGACCATCCATTGTGATCGGCATTTTGGTGGCGGGCCTAACATCGTTGTTGGCTGGGCTGTGCTATGCAGAGTTTGGTGCCTGGCTTCCCCATTCTGGCTCTGCGTATCTCTACACCTATGTCACTATGGGTGAACTCTGGGCTTTCATCACTGGCTGGAACTTTATCCTCTCCCTTGTTGCTGATGCAGTTATTGTGATGAAGGCCTGGATCTTAACTTTTGACAACCTGATTGGGAACTGGTTCTATGCCACCCTGCATGAGAGCATCTCACAGCATGTTCCCCAAGTCTTCATAGACTGTCTAGGCTACTTGGCTATGAACCTTCTGTTTGGTCTCATAGAAATTCCAGGTCTGAATTATCATGGGTTCTTCAGAGTTTTCAAACTGTTTACATTGGTAAAATTTTTGGTTGTCAGTTTTGTCATCATCTCTGGCTTCATGAAGGGGGACCTGCACAACTGGAACCTCACAGAAGAGGACTACATGCAGGCTGAAGTCAATGACACCTTTAGCTTGGGCCCTCTGGGCTCTGGTGGATTCGTGCCTTTTGGCTTTGAGGGGATTCTCCGTGGAGTAGCTACCTGTTTCTATGCTTTTATAGGCTTCGACAGTATTGTTACCAGAGTTGAGGAAGCCCAGACTCCCAAGCGTTCCATCCCCAAGGGCATTGTGATTTCACTGCTCATCTGCTTTTTGGTGTATTTTGGTGTCTCTGTGGCAGTTACACTCATGGTGCCTTACTACCAGCTTACTACCTTGCCTGAGGTATTTCTCCATATTGGCTGGGCCCCTGCCTATTATGTTGTAGCTTTTGCAACTTTCTGTAGTATTTTTGTCAGCATCTATCAGAGCTTTCTCCTCCCCATACAGTGGGTGATAGACATGATGGCACTGGATGGCGTCCTGTTCCCTATGCTTGCCAAGAAATGTGCCCGCATATGCACCTGCATTTTGTTCTTTGAATTCATTTGTATTGTTTCAGTCATGCTATTATTTTTTGGATTCGCTGATCTCTTGGACCTCAGGTCTATTGTGACCCTGACATCTTATTCCCTGGTAGCTTTTTGTGTTCTCATCATCAGGTATCAGCCTGAGTGGACGAATGAAGAAAACGAAGCACAGGTGCAGGAGGAGAATTTGGTAAATGAAGCGCAGGTGCAGGAGGAGAATGGATCTGCAGCAGAGAAGCTGACTCTACAGGGACTATTCTTTCCAGGCAGCCCCACCCCCACTCCACTCTCTGGCCGGGTTGTCGTTGTTTGCTCCTCACTGCTTGTTCTGCTGCTGACTGTTCTCTGCCTGGTGCTGGCCCAGTGGCCAGGTCTGCTCCCTGGAGACCCAGTGCCGATCACAGTGGTTGTGCTGCTCCTGGTGCTCATCACTGGGATCACTGGGGTCATCTGGAGACAGCCACAGAGCTCCACTCCCCTTCCCTTTAAGGTCCCTGCTGTGCCTCTCCTCCCACTCCTGAGCATCTTTGTGAATGTTTACCTTATGATGCAGATGACAGCTGCCACATGGGCCCGATTTGGTGTCTGGATGCTTATTGGGTTTGCTCTCTACTTCGGGTATGGGCTCTGGCACAGCCTGGGCCCTTAACCCCACTTAAGGGCCCAAACTGTAGACCTTGAACTCAGCAGTGCCTGTATATATTTGGTTTGACATCATCATTGAATGCAGTCTGGTTCCCCTACACAATAATGGGGAGTACTCTCGAGTGTATGGAAATATAGGTCTCCTTTGAGATATTATTGGGGGAACACTAATAGAGCTCTGTATTTAAGGTATGGTGAAGGATGTGTCTTTGCTCTTTTTCCTTTTTTTTTTTATGTTCTACTTTCAATTGTGTCTATAGCTGCTCGCTGGCTTTTACAAAATTAGTATTAAAAGAAAATTGAAAAAGTATTTTCCTTTTCTTTGGTTAAATATCCACTAGTGAAGGAGGTGCCTAGCTGGCTCAGTCAGTAGAGCATGACTCTTGATATCAGGCTGGTGAGTTTGAGTCCCACATTGGCTGTAGAGATTACCTAAGAAAATACACAGTAGCAGAATTACTGGATCATATGGTTGTCCTGTTTTAAATTTTTTGAGGAATCGCCATACTGTTTTTCACAATGCATGCGCGGTTGACATTCCCACCAACAGTGCATGAGGATTCCTTTTTCTCCATATCTTCGCCAACACTTCTATTTCATGTCTTTTTGATTTTAGCCATCCTGACAGGTATAAAGTGATATCTGATTGCAGTTTTAATTTGTATTTCCCTGATGATTAGTGATGTTAAACATTTTTTCATGTGTCTCTTGGCCATCTGTATGTCTTCTGTAGATAAATATTCAGGTCTCTGCCTATCTTTTATTTTTTTTTTTTTTAAAGATTTTATTTATTTATTTGAAGAGAGAGACACAGCGAGAGAGGGAACACAAGCAGGGGGAGTGGGAGAGGGAGAAGCAGGCTTCCTGCTGAGCGGGGAGCCCGATGCGGGGCTCGATCCCAGGACCCTGGGATCATGACCTGAGCCGAAGGCAGACGCTTAACAACTGAGCCACCCAGGCGC
>NW_027772538.1:0-293 GCF_054177405.1 Leptonychotes weddellii | reverse complement strand
AAAGATTTTATTTATTTATTTGAGAGAGAGGATGAGAGGAGAGAGAGAGCACATGAGAGGGGGGAGGGTCAGAGGGAGAAGCAGACTCCCTGCTGAGCAGGGAGCCCGATGCGGGACTCGATCCTGGGACTCCAGGATCATGACCTGAGCCGAAGGCAGTCGCTTAACCAACTGAGCCACCCAGGCACCCTCCCCACTCTTTCTTCCTGAAGAACACACATATACCCACTATCGCCGCCCGCCCCATATATATTTATACACATATCACAACAGGAAACTGTAACATCAAACAA
>NW_027772537.1:0-293 GCF_054177405.1 Leptonychotes weddellii | reverse complement strand
CTGAGGGTGGCAAAGGGATTTGAGCAAGATTCACTTGGCAGAATTTTAATTCTTTTATAATATACCTCACAGCTTCTCTGGCTACCCCATGGTGTCTATTATCTCCTTTCCTGTCACTTAGTTACTCTCAGAAAAAGGACTGCTTTTAAAAATATAACACATTTTAATAGTCATTGAAAACATTAAATTACATAGAAGAGAAAAGACGTAATTTGTCATCCCCAAACTTCAAATGTTTTAATGGCTCTTAGAATGAATCTTAAACCTTTCCACATGACCCACGAGCCTCATAT
>NW_027772536.1:0-293 GCF_054177405.1 Leptonychotes weddellii | reverse complement strand
GGGAGTCTGCTTCTCCCTCTCCCTCTGCCCCTGCTTGTGTTCCCTCTCTCACTGTGTCTCTCTCTGTGAAATAAATAAATAAATAAATCTTTAAAAAAACCCAAAAACTGTCATGGTCATTAAAAACAAGGATCATCCAAGAAGCTGTCACAGCCGAGAGGAGCCTAAGGAGACATGATGACTCACTGTATCCTGGGTGGGATCCTAGAAGAGTAAAATTTCATTAGGTCAAAACCACAATTATATGGTCAATTAATCTTTGACAAAGCAGGAAGGAATATCCAATGGGAAAA
>NW_027772535.1:0-293 GCF_054177405.1 Leptonychotes weddellii | reverse complement strand
CACATGAAAAGATGCTCAGGATCAGGAATCATTCATGAAATACAAGTCAAAACCAGAATCAGATGCCACTTCACATGCATGAGAATGGCTATTGCCCCCCCCCAAAAAAAAGAAAAGGAAAGAACAAGTGTTGGTGTAGATATGTAGAAATTGGTATCCTTCTGCATTATTGGTAGGAATGCAAAATGGCACAGCCACTATGGAGGACATTTTGGCAGTTTCTCAAAAGTTAAATATGGAATTACCATGTGATCTAGCAATTCCACTTGTAAGTATACACCCAAACAAATAGA
>NW_027772534.1:0-293 GCF_054177405.1 Leptonychotes weddellii | reverse complement strand
TTTGCCCCAGATGTCTGAGCAGCCTATTCATGAGGATTCTGAAGAGCAGAAACGGGCCCTGGGGGAAACATGCAAATCACTGAGGGGTTGGGCAGGTCTGGCTGCAGCTGCAGAACCAGTGCCTCCTGGGGAATCACACAAACCCAGGATTCACGTCCAGTCCCAGAGGAGCTTCTCCCAGGTGTTTGTCAGAAAAAACTCTCTCTCTGGGGCGCCTGGATGGTCAGTCAGTTAAGCGTCTGACTCTTGATTTCAGCTCAGGTCATGATCTCAGGGTCCTGGGATGGAGCCCT
>NW_027772533.1:0-293 GCF_054177405.1 Leptonychotes weddellii | reverse complement strand
GCTTTTAAAAAAAGGGGGGTACTAAAACACCACTCTTTTCCCTGGTCCAATGAAAGTGTCACCAATATAGAATATTTCTACTTGGAATGTTTTCAGATATGAGATGCACACCTTGTGTCTTTTAAATCACCATCTATCCTTAAGCTTAAGACAATGATAAAATTACTTGAAAAGACAAAAACTTAAAAATTTTTATAAGAACAAGAATCTTCCCCTAATGAACAGGAAAGCAACTTTATAATGACCTTCTAAAAAGTACACTAAAATTGTCATACTGTATAGATTTTTTAAAG